>NC_085138.1:432146364-432446364 GCF_035046485.1 Aedes albopictus
TACAGATATAGTCTGCGACTATTTTTCTATTTATCGTTTATCAGGTTATAGAAAAAGCTGCGATTTTATGTGTCGCATGCATGGGTTTGGTTCTCTTTTATATTTGGTCACTTCCGGCGGGATACCCGGAACCGGTTCCGGTACACTACCAGATCAGATATGGTCTGAGACTATTTTCCTGTTAACCATTCATCAGGTTACATAAAAAGCGGTGATTTGATGTGTCGCATGCATGGGTTTGTTTCACTTTTATATTTGGCCACTTCCGGTGAGACACCCGGAACCAGTTCTGCAACACTACCGGTACAGATATAGTCTGCGACTATTCTTCTATTTATCGTTCATCAGGTTATAGAAAAAGCTGCGATTTTATGTGTCGCATGCATGGGTTTGGTTCTCTTTTATATTTGGTCACTTCCGGCGGGATACCCGGAACCGGTTCCGGTACACTACCAGATCAGATATGGTCTGAGACTATTTTCCTGTTAACCATTCATCAGGTTACATAAAAAGCGGTGATTTGATGTGTCGCATGCATGGGTTTGTTTCACTTTTATATTTGGCCACTTCCGGTGAGACACCCGGAACCAGTTCTGCAACACTACCGGTACAGATATAGTCTGCGACTATTTTTCTATTTATCGTTCATCAGGTTATAGAAAAAGCTGCGATTTTATGTGTCGCATGCATGGGTTTGGTTCTCTTTTATATTTGGTCACTTCCGGCGGGATACCCGGAACCGGTTCCGGTACACTACCAGATCAGATATGGTCTGAGACTATTTTCCTGTTAACCATTCATCAGGTTACATAAAAAGCGGTGATTTGATGTGCCGTATGCATGGGTTTGTTTCACTTTTACATTTGGCCACTTACAGTGGGACACCCGGAACCGGTTCCGGTATGCTACCGGTTTAGATATAGTCCAGGACTATTTTCCTGTCTACCGTTCATCAGGTTATACAAAAGCTGCAATTTGATGTGTCGCATGCATGGGTTTGGTTCACTTTTATATTTGGCCACTTCCGGCGGGACACCCAGAACCGGTTCCGGAACACTACCGGTTCAGATATAATCTGCGACTATTTTCCTGCTTACCGTTCGTCAGATAATCGAAAATGCTGTGGTTAGATGGGTCGCATGCATGGGTTTGTTGCAATTTTATATCTGGCCCCTTCTTGGGGTACCGGTCCGAAACACCTAAATGGCCATAGCTCCGGAACGGCTGGACCGATTCAAACCATTTTCAATAGGAAACAATGGGATAATATTCCGCGTCGATTGAAAATAAAAGCGTTGAAATCGGATGATATTTACTATCCAAAAGTGAGGTGACCTTTTTGTACACATACACACATACACACGCACACACATACATACACACACACATACATACATACAGACATCATCTTAACTCGTCGAGCTGAGTCGATTGGTATATAAGACTTGGCTCTCCGGGGGTTCTATAAAAATTTCATTTTTGGAGTGAACATATAGCCTTTCGGTACACCTTGGTGTACGAGAAAGGCAAAAAACAAATAATATAGTTTCATTTCCTCGAAACTGTTAAACCATTTTCACCGCATAATTATCCCATTCAGTCGAACTCTTCCCTTCCAATCACTACTGTGTGTAAAAGATAAAGAGAAAATGCTTCAGCTACAACGGCTGAAATATAAATGACTCATAAAAAAGTGATCATATTCCATAAAAATATAATAAACTGACAATAAATAAGTAAGGGTGGGAGCAATAATAAACTACAAAATTCCCATAAACAAATCAAAAAGCGCATAAATAAATCAAAAGTTCCCATAAATAATTGATTTTCGAGCACAAAACAATGTCGGAATTTCCACAAATAATTCAATAATAGCAATAAAAACCCTAATTAATCCACCTAGCGGTGATGGCGCCTTTCTCGTGCCTTCGAAACCCCATTTCAATAAAACTCAAGTGAAATGTTGATGCAATCGCACTTTCATACAATTAACAGAAATCCATTTCATGATACCAGAAATCATATCGTTTATCTGGCTTTCAATGTTTGAGCATCAAACTCTTCAGAAAAAGACGCGATCTTGAATTAGAAGCCACCATCTTGGATTTCAGACCGCCATCTTGAATATTCTAGTCGCCATTTTAGGAGTCCAGACATCTTCCACATATCAAATATTTCCATATAGCATGCTTTAAGAGCCTAAATCTCTATTAAACAGCCACCATATTAAATTTTGAGCAGCCACCTTGAATATTGGGCTGCCATCTTGAATCTCCAGTGTTGATTTCCGCACAAAACTCGCCAACCATGCTAAAGGTTACAAAAATCGCCGTAGTTTGATGTATCGCATGATGGGGCTAGTTCAGTTTTATATACGGCCAGTTCTACCGGTGCTGGTCCGAATCACTGAAATGGCCATAACTCCGGAACGCTTTGGCCGATCTGGACCATTTTTAATAGCAAACAATTCCGGTTAGATTCAAGCTATAATACGAAAAATCGGCCAATGGGAAGTGCCTTAAAAGTGAGTGAACTTATTTTGCGCACATACATACATACATACATACATACATACATACATACAGACATTATCTTAATTCGTTGAACTGAGTTGATTGGTATATGCGACTTGATCCTCCGAGCTTTTTTTTTTCGAAAAATCGTTTTTTGAGTGAACATATAGTTTTTTAGTACACTAAGTGTACGAGAAAGTCAAAACACTTCTTTCGAGCTGTTTAGCTTTAGCTATCTAACTAAACCAATAGATTCCAAGATCTTTTTGATAGCAAATTTAATATTAAAAGATTAAATCTTTCAAATGCGATAAGTTTGACCATTTTCAAGTTATAGCCAGTTTGAGACAAGCAAAGTCAAAAACATGTAAAGTTCAATTTCTACGTAAAGGTTTAGCTTTGACCAAATGCGTAGAACATTTTTTTCACCGGTCTGAACCTGTTTGCTTGCTAACGCACGCTATGTCCAAAGGGAAGTATTATGAAAATCGAATGTACCTCAAATGTTATTCCCTAGGATCGTAGCCTTGGACCTCTAGTTTCAGAATCTGTACGGTTTTAAATATTTCATCTTGGTTTTTTTATATTTTTGTTTTTTTCCCTGTTTTTCCATACAAATATCGAAAAAACTCATTTTAAGGTCAATTTCGTCCCATATAAAAATGAACGAAAAAAAAACCTAAGATGAATCATTTTAAACCACACATTTTCTGAATCTAGATTTCCAAAAATGTGATTCTAGCGAATATATTTTGAGGTACATTTACTTTTCATAATACTTCCCTTTGGACATAGCGTGTAACGTTCATGAGGTTATCAAAAAATCCTAGCTTTGCTGTGTCGCATACATAGGTTCAGTTCAATTTTATATTTAGCCGCTTTCGGAAGGACACCCGTAACTGGTTACGGCACTACCGGCTGTCCCTAATGTGGTCCTAACCTTGTTCTTTGATAACCAGTCATCAGGTTATCAGAAAAGCCGTTATTTGTTGTATCGCATGGGTTTGGTACTCTTTTATATTTGGCCACATCCTTCGGGACCCCCGTAACCGGTTCAGATATGGTCTGATACTGTTTTCCTGCTAATCGTTCATCAGGTTATCAAAAATGTCGCTGTTTGATGTGTCGCATGCATGGGTTTGGTACTCTTTTATATTTGGCCACTTCCGGTGGGACAACCGGAACCGGTTCCGGAACACTTGAAAAACATTAAAAAAGCAATCGAAAATTTAGCAATTAACTTGAATGCATTTCTACCTAAAAGTATCGGGTGAGCCATGCGGCGAAGCCGCATAGAGGATTGACAACTTGATCAACATTTATATGAGCCGACAAACTCGAAGGTCGCGTTTTAAGAATGTCAAGATAAAACCAAAGGAAAGTACTCAAAGCACGGCATGAAAATTGTTATCGGGGATGCCAACGCTCAGGTTGGTGGAGAGGGCTTTTTTCGTCCGATATTTTTTAAAGGAGAGCATTCACTCTGCTACCAACGACGGTTCTGGGTCATTTGACCAGATTTGACCGAAATGCTACTTAGCCGACGTTTGACCGAACGCCATTTAACCGGATAGATCATTTGGCAGAACGCGGTTTGACCAAATGCCATTTGGCCGAATATGATTGATTAACTGAAGCAATCTTCCACTACAACAGTGAAGACCGATATGGATCAGTCTTATGGATGAAAGAAAGAAAAATCTATGATAAATATATTACCAGTTTCAATGCCAACAAATCCCTAATAGGTTAAACTATAAAGAATGGCCAATGATTGCTTTTGCCATCCTCATTGTTGGGGACGCAATCATCGCTGCATCCAATAAGATGAGCTTTTGTGGCAAAGGCCTATGATACGCACAGAATCTCGAGGCCGCGTTGCCAGGCGAGGGCGAGCTAGATGAGGATCCTCTATAGGACTGCTGGAGTACAGTGAAAGCAGTCATCAACGATGCAGACAAGAGCACCATCGGGTACGTGGAATGGAATCGACGGAACGAAAGGTTCGATGAAGTGTGCAGAACGGTTTTGGAAGAGAAGAATGCAGCGCGGGCGGTAATGGTGCAGCAATGGACCCGACAGAACGTGAAACAGAAGCGGAAACAGCAAACCCGCCTCTTCCGGGAGAAAAAGCGCCGCCTGGAAGAAGCAGAGTGCGGAGAAATGGAACTGTTGTGCCGTTCCCAAGAAACATGGAGGTTCTACCAGAAGCTCAACACATACCGCGACGGCTTCGTGCAGCGAGCCGAAATATGCAAGGAAAAGGACGAAGGCCTCTTGATGGACGGGCGTGAGGAGATCGAAAGGTGCAAGCAGCACTTCGATCAGTTCCTGAGTGGCGTGAAGAACGTAGGCACGGGAGACCACGGCAACGGTGGAAACGACAACGCCAGTAAGTGGAGGACGGAAATGAACCAACTCCTACGCTGAGGGAAGTTTAGGATGCCATTCATCAGCTCAAAACCAACAAAGCAGTTGGTAAAAATGATATGTCAGCCGAACTCGTCAAGATGGGCCCAGAAAACCACATGTCTGCACTGGTTGATGGTCAGGATTGTAACTAGAAAATTGGCCTTTTCAGTCTTGACAAAATTCAGATACTGTTATTTAATCTTGTCCGACATTTCGGTCACATTTGGGACCATCCTCAGGGACTCTAAAATAATTGTTTATTTATTTGACTGTTCTGGGAAACCGAACAGCTACCGAAAGACTGGAAAGAAGGGGTAATCTGTCCCATTCACAAGAAAGGCGACCATTTGGTATGTGAGAACTTCAGAGCGATCACTATTTTGAATGCTGCCTACAAAGTGCAATCCCAGATCATCTTCCGTCGCCTGTCACCTTAAACGAATAAGTTCGTGTGAAGTAATCGGATTCATCGACGGCCGGTCGACAACGGATCGATCTACACCGTATGACAAATCCTCCAGATATGCCATAAATACCAGGTCCCAACGTATCACCTGATCATCGACTTCAAAGCGGCATACGACAGTACCGACCACGCAGAGCTATGGACTGGACAATCATGGACGAAAACGGCTTTCTTGAGAAGCAATGATGGACGGTGTGCAAAACTGCGTAAGAGTTTCGGGTGAACTATCCACTTCATTCGAATCTCGCCGGGGACTGCGACAAGGTGATGGACTTTCATGCCTACTCTTCAACATCGCTCTGGAAAGTGTGATGCGACGAGCCGGGCGCAACAGCCGGGGAACTATTTACACAAAATCCGGTCAATTTGTGTGGTTTGCGGACGATATGGACATTTATCGACAGAAAATTTGGAACGGTGGCAGCCTGAAACGCGAATCAGCAAAGGTCGGACTGGTGGTGAATGCCTCAAAAACAAAGTACATGCTGGTAGGCGCAACCGAATACGTCCGGATCCGTCTGGGTAGTAATGTTACGATATACGGGAATACCTTCGAAGTGGTGGAAGAATTCGTCTACTTCGGATCCTTACTGACGGCTGACAACAACATGAGCCGTGAAATTCGAAGGCGAATCATCAGCGGAAGTCGGGCCTACTACGGGCTCCAGAAGAAGTTGGGGTCCAAAAAGATTCACACACGCACCAAATGCACCATGTACAAAACGCTAATAAGACCGGTGGTCCTCTTCGGACACGAGACATGGACCATGCTCGAGGAGGACCTGCAAGCACTCGGAGTTTTCGAGCGACGCGTGCTAAGGACGATCTTCGGCGGCGTGCAGGAGAACGGTGTGTGGCGGAGAAGGATGAACCACGACCTCACTGCACTCTACGGTTAACCCAACATCCCGAAAGTGGCTGAAACTGGACGGATACGGCGGACAGGACATGTTGCAAGAATGCCGGTCAGCAATCCTGCAAAATTTGTTTTCATCTGTTTGGTACAAGAAGGCGTGGAGCGCAGAGAACACGGTGGGCAGGCCAGGTGGAGCGTTGTAGGTGTGCAGCTGTGGCAAATTTCACACAATTTTCCAGAAAGTCTGGAGCTCGATTTGAATAGGTCGTATGTACTTTTGTCGATTAAAAATTCGTTCAGTTAGATTCGCTTATTATAGCGAAAACCGTTGTAATTGAGCAAAGTTGATACAAACAGCAGAATCCTCACAAAACAAGCTTTCTGTTCCAGCATTGAAAGTTTGCAAAATATCTGCCATATTGCTACAATGACTAAAATAAACTGATCGAATTTTATATCGACAAAAGCACATACGACCTATTCAAATCGAGCTCCAGAAGTGATCAACTCTACTCCAGATTACAGTATCCATCCTCCACGTTAAGACACATTCTTGCTAACCGAAAAAAAAGATCGGAATTGCGCGTATCGTCCGTCGTCTTAGTCGTCGTCGTCGTCATCATCATCGTTTGCCGGCAGGCCGGTCGACCGTCGTCTGATGGTCATGTTTGGCCTGCTGGCTGCAAACCCACTCGTTTATAATTTATGAAGCAGTTAATCTTTTCTTATTACCACACGAAGAAGCAGCTCGAGTGCAGTCGAGGGAAGTCGGGAACACGCACATCACATCCCGCGGACGTGAGCGAGCACTGGGTGAGTGTTTTTCTTTTCGGGAAGGATTTCAATCGTAACAGGCAGCAGCCAGCAGCGCGAGTTCGGCGCAGTCAGGTAGGATGGTACCTCTCGACTCGACATTGCTGCATTGTACATCATTTCTGTGGCGGTGCGGTAGCGTGGTGCGTTCGCGGCGTGCTCGAGGTCCTTTCGCGATACATTCGTCGGGATTCTTTGCACTTACTTTGGGACGTTTGCGAGTGTGGAGGGGGATGGGAGGTCGAGATATTGTTATCTGTTGAGAGCGATACACGTATATGTAGTTTTGCCGAGTAGGGGAACGAATTAATTATCCGCAGGATGAGCGTTTTCTTCACGCTAATAAGGAGCGGCAGCGGCAGACCGACGACATCCGACGGCACGAACGGGTGGGATTACAAGTATCATTTTTTCCTCAAATTGTAATAAACTGGTGGATGATTTACGTCCGGGTATTTGTTTCGCGGGAAAGCGACACGATGAGCACGCTTTTGTCGATGCCGATTTTGGAGAAAGTTTGGAGCGTTGTACGAGAAAAAGGTTTCTGCAAAAAAGTTATATATCATTCAATACCTACAGTCAATTCACCACCAAGAACTTAATGGGGATGACATCACACGACTTACCATTGAACACTGAAGTCTGCCATCTTCTACACTTCTGTTTCTTAATGTTCTTTGAACACTTTCACAATTAACAACTTGAAGCTCTGATTTTTTTTAGATTTATGCTGAACTCTCGCTTGAGTATTAAACATAATTGCGTCACAAATAATGTATTTTTCGTAATACAACGATATTTAAGATGGCATCCAAAAATTGCATCAATGCATTCACATACCATCAAATTATATACCTACAACTGCTGTCTACTGCCAAGCAAACAGGACCACTACTATCCCTCGAACTCTCATCCATAGATTGGTTGTTGTTGAGTGACTATGGTTGCTGCTGTCATCAGCGTCATCATCAAGCTGTGTATCGAGTGGAAAATTGAAATGTTATGCCTCAGTTCTCGTGCGCATAACATGGCACTGCTGCCAACCACTGACTGACTGCCTACCAGTTTTCCCCACCGAACCGCCGCACTGGCAGCAACCGATTTTTAATAGCGAATCGTCAACCGTCGTCGTCGGGCAACAACGCTTGTATAATGACTTTTTGACTGTTGCTGACACTTTGTCAAGTCAGCAGTGGCAAAAAATACCATTCCAGGCAGCGCGGTGGACCCTGTGATACCGCGTCGTTGTTGGTGGGGGACCACGGAAGCAGAGTTATTACAAAGTCGGGATATCTGCGGCGCTGCATCTCCGGAATGTTAACAAGGCTCTTCGGTCCGCTGGAAAGCGCGCTAAAAAACAAAAACATTCATCCCGGAGCTGGTGATGTGTGACTGGATAAAGCAAAGCATGGGCTTGGGGCATAAAAAGCAACGGTGGAAATGATGATCGGTTTTCGCTTTGTTGCTCTGGAGCTGCTGAGATTAATCCTAGACTGGGTTCATAGATGCTGTGGAAAGCCTCTAAAGGGGAAAAGGCTTGCTTTTCGAAATCGGTTAATGTCTGAACAATGCACAGTACAGTAGTTTAAATTGCAAAAAAAAACAGGATCGTCAGCATTTTCAGTGAGACAAGTGTTATGTAATGCAAAGTTGTTACATATTCTTAAGAGTATATAACAAATTTACAAACAAGTTAGAACAAACTTTGGGAATTCCACTAGAGAGTGCTCCAATCAACCCAACTGGAATTATTCGAAGTATTTCTGAAGGAATGTCTTCCTGATATATGTTGGCCCTTTACTGGCATTTACCTGATTTGCTGGTACGTCATAAAAATACAGAAAAACTTGTAGTTAGAAGACACATAATGTTGCTAATTGACAAATTGAGCTCTCGACGCTAACTGAATTAGACACCAGTAAACAGACTGCTTGGTGGCTAGGTATGCGGAGTGCGAGAGTAAGTCTCGGCTTCAAATAAAAATAATACGCTCTCACTTGTAGTTGTTGGGCACAAAAGAGGGTGTGTTGTGGATTGACATCTAAGCCGAAAGAGAGATGGTTCTTGAAAAAGTTAATGTTCATAGTGAGGGCTCGGGTTCAGTTTGGCTTTCTATTCCGCAGAATTATTACCTGTTCTGTGGCTTAGTTGGTTAAAGCATCGGTCTAGCGAATACGGGGTCGTGGGCTTGAATCCCACCAGAACGCGATTTTTTTTGTTAAATTCATCTCTCAATTTGTCTATTAGCAACATTCTGTGTCTTCTTACTACAAGTTTTTCTGTATGTCTTCTTGAACTTTTTTCAGAAAATTGTATTAGAGATTTTTCAAAAACTAATTCAGGAATTTCTTAAAAATGTTGCACAAAAAATCCTTTAGGATTCCTTCAATAATTCTTCCAGAAATTACTGCAGACATGAATTTCTTCAGGTTTTATCCAGGGATTCCCTCACAATTTCTTCCAGGAATTCGCTAGATAAGCTCTCCTGAAATTCCCTCACGAATTTCTTGAATGCTTCCGGGATTTATCATAGAGTTTCTTCAAAAATTCCTCCGAGAATTCTTCAATGATTCACCCGAGAATTCCTTGTATGATTTTTCAGGAACAACTTCCGGGATTATTTTGAAAATGCCTCCAAGAGTTCTTGTTATGATTCCTTCAGCATTTCATTCATTTATTTAGTATAACATCAAATTCAAGATAAACTGAATCAACAATATTTCTCCATAATACACGGTTCGTGGCTGCCGCTCTCCATCCTCGGACGCGCCCGATGCTCACCAAGTCACGCTCCACCTGGTCCGCTCATCGTGCTCTCTGCGCTCCACGCCTTCTTGTGCCTACCGGATCAGTTGCAAACACCAGCTTTGCAGGGTTGTTGTCCGGCATTCTTGCAACATGCCCTGCCCACCGTATCCTTCCGGTTTTGGCCACCTTCTGGATGCTGGGTTCTCCTTAAAGTGCAGCGAGCTCGTGGTTCATCCTTCTCCGCCACACACCGTTCTTCTGCACACCGCCGAAGATCGTCCTTAGCACGCGTCGCTCGAAAACTCCGAGTGCTTGCAGGTCCATGTCTCGTGCCCGTAGAGGATTACCGATCTTATTAGCGTTTTGTACATGGTGCATTTGGTGCGTGGGTGAATCTTTTTCGACCGCAGTTTCTTCCTGAGCCCGTAGTAGGCCCGACTTCCGCTGATGATGCGCCTTCGAATTTCACGGCTCACGTTGTCGTCAGCAGTCAGTAAGGATCCGAGGTAGACGAATTCCTCCACCACCTCGAAAGTATCCCCGTCTATCGTAACATTACTACCCAGACGGATCCGGTCGTGTTCAGTTCCGCCTACCAGCATGTACTTTGTTTTGAGGCATTCACCACCAGTCCGACCTTTGCTGCTTCGCGTTTTAGGTGGGTGTACATTTCTGCCACCGTTCCAAATGTTCTGGCAACACAAATTGTCCGGATTTTGTGAAAATCGTTCCCCGGCTGTTGAGCCCGACTCGTCGCATCACACCTTCCAGAGCGATGTTGAAGAGTAGGCATGAGAGTCCATCACCTTGTCGCAGTCCCCGGCGAGATTCGAATGAACTAGATGATCCTCCATAGCTCTGCGCGGTCAATACTGTCGTATGCCGCTTTGAAGTTGATTCCTTCAGCAATTCCTCCTATTTTTTTCAGAAACACCACTAGGAATTCATCCAAGGCTTCCTCCAGGAATTGTTTAGAGATTCCCTTGGGAATTTTTCTGGAGTTTGCGTCCGAGATTTTTCCTGGGATTTCTTCAGAAACTTCTCCAGGGATTGCCTCAGGAAATGCTACAGGAATTCCTCCAAGAGTTCCTCTACGTATTCTTTTTAAGATTCCTTCAAAATTTTCTCAGGAATTTCTTCAGTACTTCCTCCAGGGATTTCTTCAGAAACTCCTTCCAGTATTCCCTCAGAAAATGATCCTTGGATTTCTTAAAAAAATCGTCCTGGTATTCTTCCAAGAAATCCACAAGGGATTCCTCCAGAAATTCTTTAAGGATTCCTCTGGGATCTCTGCATGGATTCCTCTACACACTACAGGTATTCCTCCAAAAACACATCAAGAAATTCTTTTAGAGATTCCTTCAGGGATTCCTCAAGCAAGTCCTCAAGGATTTTTTTCAGGGATTCCTCCAGAATGTGCTCGAGTGGTATTTATGAAATTCTCCAGGACTTTCTCCAGGGACTTATCTTGGATTTCCTACAGGGCATCTCAATTGAATTTATGCAGGGATTCTTCCAGAAATTCCTCTAATGATTTCTCAAGGAATTTCTCAAAAGGTTCCTCCGCGAATCTCTACAGGTATGCCTCCAGGAATTTCTACAGGAGTTCCTCCAGGCATTCCTTCAGGTATTATTCTAGAGATTGGTCAAGGAATTCCTCCAGAAATGCCTTTAGGAATACTTCCAGACATTCCTCCAGATATTTCTATAGAGATTCCTCCATGATTTCATGCAAAGACTCCGCCAGGAACACTTTTAAGAATTCCTCCAGAAATTACCCTAGGAATTCCTTCAGAAATTCCTTCAGGAATTGATTCAGACCTTTCTGCAGGAATTCCTTCAGAAATTACTTCACGAATTTTCTCCAGAAATTTCTGCAGAAATTTCTCCAGGATTTCCTCCTGGAGTTTATCCGGGAAATATTCCAAGAATTCCTCCAGCGATCCTTGCACGAATTCCTCCCAAGATTTCTTTTGGTATTCCTTCAAGGATGTATTCAGGAATTCTACAGGAAATCCTCCAGGGATTACTTAAGACGTTCCCCCAGAAACTTCTCCCGTAGTTTATCCAGGAATTATTCCAGGTATTGCTCCAGACATTCCTCCAGGATTTCATCCAGGTATTCCTCCAGAAATTCCTCTATAGATTGCTTAAGAAATTCTTTCAGAAATTTGATCAGAGATTACTTCAGGAATTTATCTATGAATTTCTCCTTCACAGCATCCTTCAGGAATTCCTCTAGGAATTTCTCCAAAAATTTCTTCAGGGATTACTGGAAGATTCTTCCAGAGATTCCTCCAGGAATGCCTCCGATGATTCCTAGAGATATTCCTCCAAAAATTCCTCCAAAAATGCCTCCAGGAATTCCCCAGAAATTCATCTGAGAATTTCCCTAGGAATTCATCTGAGAATTTCCCTAGGAATTTATCTAGGAATTCTTCTTAAGATTTTTCTAGAGATTCCTCCAAGAATTCTTCCGATGATTTTTCCAGAAATTCCTTTAAGAATTCCTCCCAGAATTCCTCCTCTGGAAATTCGTCTACGAATTTCTCTAGGAATTTCAAGTTTCTTCAGGTAGTCCTCCCAGAATTCCTCTAGAGATTCCTTCAGGAATTCACTCAGGAATTATTTCAGGGATAGTTCTACGGAATTTCCCTAAGAATTCCTCTAGAGATTTTTCCAGGAATTCTTCCTGGGATTCCGCCAGAAACTTGTCCAGAAGTTCCTCCAGGCATTCGCCCAGAAATTGCTTCAGGGATTCCTCCAACAATCCCTCCAGCTATTTTCCAACAATTCCCCCAGGAGTTTTTCCTATAATTTCTCCAGAAATTGTTCAAAGGATTACTTACTTAGGAATTTCTAAAGAGGTTTTTTTTTTTAATTTCTCTAGGGATTTCTCCCTGATTTCCTCTAGGAAACTCTTCAGGAATTCTACCAAAGGGGCTGTCCATAAACCACGTGGTCATTTTTTTGGGACTTTCCAAACAACCCCCCCCCCCCCCCACCACCCGCGTGGTCGGGAGTCCATACAATTTTTTTTATTTGTCGATACAAAATGGTCACTGGCCGAACCCCCCCCCCCCCCCCCCCCCCCCCTCATGACCACGTGGTTTATGGACAGCCCCAAAGGTCCGTCCAAGAAATATTCCAGTGATTCCACCATGAATTTATTTAGGAATTTATCCAGGAATTGCTACAGGCATTCGTCCAGGAATTTCTCCAATGATGTCTCCAGGAACTCTTCAAATTATTCCTTCAGAAATTCTTTTTTAAGAACTCCTTTAGTGATTTTTCCAGGAATTCCTCCAGGTATACTTTCAGAAATTCCTCCAAGTTTTGCTCCAGGGATTCCACCAAGAATTTGTCCAGAAGTTCCTCCACGATTTCCTCCAGTGATTCTAGGAGTTGCTTCAGGGATTTCTCCAGGAATTCCTCCTGGGATTCCTCCAGGAACTTGTCTCGAAGTTCCTCCAGGCATTCTTTCCTTAGATTTCTCCAGAAATTGTTGTGGGGATTCATCTAGGAATTTCTTCAAGAAGTCCTCCAGGAATTTCTCCTACAATTCCTCCAGGGATTCTTCCAGGAATTCCTCCGGAGATTTCTATAGGAATTCATCTAGGGATTGCACTGGGAACTCATCTAGTAATTTATCCAGGGATTGCTCCAGACATTCATCCAGGAATTGCTCCAAGGATGCCTCCAGGAAATCCACAAATGATTCCTTCAGAAATTCCTCCAGGTATACTTTCAGAGATCCCTTCAGGAATTTCTCCAAGGATTCTGCAAAGAATTTGTCCAGAAGTTCCTCAAGGTTTTCCTACAGCGATTTCATCCACAAAATCATTCATCTACGTTTCGTGCAGAAAATTGTCTACGAACTCCTTCAAAAATTCCTCAAGCAATTTCTTCAGAAATTTCTCCATCAACTTTTTCCAGGATTACTTACCTAGTTTTGTTTTTTTAATGACTTGAAGGATTTCTAGAACAATTCCTTCAGCAATATGTATTGAAATTCATTAGGATAATTCAAGAGGGATGCTAGCCAGGAAATTCCCTAAGAATTCTTTCACAATAATCTCCGACCCGCAGATTCATTCTGGAATCCATCCATGAATTCCTTCACCTCAATGGCGACGTTGCAAGTACCGAAGGTGGCGTGGTAACAGATCTAAAAGTACGTGCGCAGGACGAAAGGTTTCTGTGTGATATGTGTCTGACAATGAGTATTTCTCAGTGTGTTTAGAGTCTTGTCAACACGTCAATAGACAATGGATAACGCACGCACATTTCCTACCTGGGTTAACGCTTGCCCTATCACTTGACAGCTGCTGGCGAGATCATAGCAGGCCACGACTCTTCCTCTTTCTTCGGTCAGCATTCGACCACGCCGGTCGCTGCGCTGGGCGATTATCGCCGAGAACCATCAGCCGAATTCTCACATTGGCGTTCCTGCCAGGCTTTATTGCGATTTTGGCAATAAATTTCAAACAGATGAGAATCGCTCAGCCAGGTAAGTGAAAATCTTGGAGAGTGCAGTGTTGTGTGCAAAGTGAAAAGTGTGAAAAGTGCGAAAGTTATGAGATTTTTTTTTCTCGTTCATTGGTTTGGTAAGAATATGTAAAATACGTATCCCGAGGACCGTCTGGATGGCCTGATTTTACCTAAATGCAAAAAAGGAGACGTGTCTCGAAGACCGTCGTATAGGTGAAGTTCGATTCTTTTAATCGAAAGACGCGCCTCGAAGGCCGTCGAGAAAAAAAAAAAAAAAGGGACGCGCCTCGAAGGCCGTCGAGAAGCAAAAGAGGGACGCGCCTGGAAGGCCGTCGAGAAGGAAAAGAGGGCGCGCCTCGAAGGCCGTCGAGAATGGGAAAAGGGACGCGCCTCGAAGGCCGTCGAGAAGGAACAGAGGGACGTGCCTCGAAGGCCGTCGAGAGAAAAAAAAAAAGGGACGCGCCTCGAAGGCCGTCGAGAAGCAAAAGAGGGACGCGCCTCGAAGGCCGTCGAGAAGGAAAAGAGGGACGCGCCTCGAAGGCCGTCGAGAAGGAAAAGAGGGACGCGCCTCGAAGGCCGTCGAGAAGGAAAAGAGGGACGCGCCTCGAAGGCCGTCAAAAATGAAAAGGAGGGACGTGCCGCGAAGACCATCGTATTGCAATGTGTAAAATTTGCGGAGCAAAGAGATGCGCCTTGAAGGCCATCGCATTTGAATGTGAGGATATTTGAGGAATTGAAAGATGTGTCTTGAAGACCGTTGAATTGAATTGTTCTTCGACATCAAAAAGGAGGACTCCTCCCGAGGATCGGCCGGGTGGTCTGATTTTTCTTAATGCGTGGAAATTAAACTTTTCTTGGGTTCGGTCGAGTTGCGAAACGCGAACCTTTCGGTAAGAGTATTAGAGTGAGAATGAGGGACGCGTCTTGGAGAAAATCGTATTTTGAAGAACCGGAAGTCACGCCTTGAAGATCGTTATGTGTTTATATCGTACTCCGAAAGCCGTTTTTTTGTGTTGACTTCATTTTGGAATAATAAAAATAAGGAAGACCTTCAAATTAATTGGTGTTCAGGAAAAATATAAATAATTGGTAGACATTCCTTAAAATTTAGCCCACATTAAGGATGTCAGTGCTCAATTTGCAAGACCGAGTGGTCAAGCTGAAAGCATTTTTTTTTATTTTTCGGGAATAAGCTAGCAGCACATGTGCTAGCAGAATCGGTGTACGAGAGAAAAAAGAACCAAAGTAATGGTTTTCCAAATTGAATTTGGACTGAACGGAACGTTCAGCATTTAGTAAGATACAAATAATCGATTCTATTCCATATAACGGCCTAGTGGCTTGGTCATGTTTGTTAACTATAACAGTGTGCAATCGCTTTTTTTTCATTTTTCAACTAAGCACAAAGTTGTATGATTTATAGCCCTGGTTGATTCATATTTGGTTGGTTGCGTATTTGAGAGCTGTGCTACCCGTTACTTGTGTAAGTGGATTATTATCATGAAAATAGAGGATTTCATTGGCAATGAATGTGATGTAAGTTAATATTGACAAATTTATTACTGTGTTAGTGTGGAATTTAAAAATGTCCTGTACCACGCATGCCTTTGCTGGAAGAATACGTGATGTAAATCAGCGAAGTAGTGAAAATTTTCCATGAAAAAGCAATAATATTCTGTACTTGTTAAATCCCTCGGTAAGAGCATTTTTTTTCTTGTTTTTGTTGAGGGAAGAAGGGGAATGTGTGGTATGTGTCTGACAATGAGTATTTCTCAGTGTGTTTAGAGTCTTGTCCCTCAACACGTCAATAGACAATGGATAACGCACGCACATTTCCTACCTAAGGTAACGCTTGTCCTATCGCTTGACAGCTGCTGGCGAGATCATAGCAGGCCACGACTCTTCCTCTTTCTTCGGTCAGCATTCGACCACGCCGGACGCACTGCAGTGTTGGGTCGCTGCGCTGGGCGATTCTCGCCGAGAACCATCAGCCGAATTCTCACAGTTTCCAGCCTCCAAACTCCAAGAGATTGGGGAGGAGGTTGGCCGGTTGAAAAACAACAAAGCCGCTGGAGCAGATCAACTATCAAGCGAGCTTCTAGAATACGGTGGAGAAGCACTGGTGAGAGCACTAAACTGGGTCATTACCAAGATTTGCGAGGAGGAAGTATTTCCGGAGGAATGAATTGAAAGTATCGTGTGCCTACAAAAAGGGCGACAAGTTTGATTGCGGGAACTATCGCATGATCACACTATTGAGCTCTGCCTACAAAATACTCTTCCAAATCTTATCCCACCGTCTATCACCGATTGCAAGAGAGTTCGTGGGGCAATATTAGGCTGGATCCATGGGTGAACACGCTACAACGGACCAGATGTTGGCCATCCGGCAGGTGGTGCAGAAATGCCGCGAATACAATGTGCCCACACATCACTTTTTAATCGATTTAAAATCGGCGTATGATACAATCGATCGAGACCAGCTATGGCACGAATACGGATTACCGGATAAACAGATACGATTGATCAAGGCGACGATGGAACGAGTGATGTGCGTAGTTCGCGAATCAGGGGCACTCTTGAGTCCCTTCGAATCTCACAGACGGTTGCGACAAGGTGATGGTCTTTCGTGCTTGCTGTTTAACTTTGCTTTTGAGGATGTAATATGGAGAGCGGGGATAAACACGAGTGGAACTCAAAAACAACGAGAGAGTGCTTACATTTGTGCTTGGAAAATTATAGAATCACAGATCGAACTTCTAAAGAACGTCACACCCATTTTAAACAAAAAAGCCGCTTCTTAATTAAAACATTAAGAGACAATGCCCAATCAAGCTCACTCTGGTGGGCAGTGGTGCTCAAGCATGCCCAGCAATCAGTGAAGAGAATTGTCAGACAAAAGAGGCACAAAACAAGCAACAAAGAAGGTGCGGCGATTTCTCTTTATCCCAACTGGTAACAGATAATGCCATGATCTCGATTTTTTTTTGTTGCAGACAAAACGGGAGCTGAATTTGTTGCGTACTTTTCAACTCGTGAATAATCAATTATTACTAACCCAAAATCGAAACTTTTTGATGATACATCTTCAGCAGCGTTGCAGTGTTTACCGACTCGAAGTTACCGCTCGAAAATCACATTGCAAGGCTTAAAATTCTCTAAACTCGTGGTGCACGATCTTTGTCCTATTCTGTTCAAGTTGGGACAAACCTATGTCGCATTGGGTAGAATGTCGCAACAAATTCAGGTTGCGACATTGTCGTTATTGTTGCGCGATGGTTGAATTTTGATTCACTGCCAGCAATTAATCATAATTATTTTACATGTTTATTGTTGATTTATAAGTCATGTTCGAAGCTTGGCAGTCTCTATATTTATACGAATCAATATTTTTTCATCACGTTCTGCGAAACCCTCCGCTTGAGTTGTTGTTGTTTTGCGGCTCGGCGGTGGCAACCCGGCAGACTGCTTGTGGCAGTTTCGGAAATTGCAATTTCAAGCCCCGAATGCATCTCGCGCAGTTGTGCGGAGGAGGTGGTCTTTGCTTAGAACTTGCCAGTTGCCAGACAGACCCCACAATATTTATTGACCAGCCATGGAGCGTGCGTCACGGTTCAATCGCGCTGACTGCTCAGCCCCGACGACAACGTTGATTGCCGCTTGCTTGCTGGCTACAGTTGCAGTTTGCTTCTAAATATTCCGTTGTTGCAGCTTTGGAAATTAAATTTGCTTAAAACCCTGCGGCAAATTACTTAACATGCAAACGGAGAGACCCCACTAGGGAGGTGCAGCGGGAAATCGTATGCGCGCAATAATTGAGCTGTGTGTGCGGTTGGAAGTTGATGGATTGTTGAGAAGCACAAAAAAGCTCTGTTTTTCCTAATAACGTGCCAAGAGCTGCGCTGAAAAATGCACCACTTGGTGGTGATTGGTTGGGGACTACAAGCTTCGCGCGCGCTGAGCGGTAATTGAAAAACCACATGCCAAGTCTGGTTGTCAAGTTGATTGTATGAATATTAATACACCCTGTCAACGGGTTTGACTTTGAAACATTACGGGTAAATTATTGAGAACGACCGCGTCAGCTTGAAGTTTCTAACACGAAAACCATCCCAAACGAATTCTTAAATGTGGACCAAGCTTCAAGTCAACCTGCATAACGATTATTTTTCTATGCTCGTTAATTGCTTTTGGATCACCTGCCACTTGAATCCTCCCGCATCGTGTGAGTGGTTATGTGAAATCTCCCGCCTAGACACAAGACATATCAATTAAGTTAATACCCTCATGCTCACAGTATTAAGGTGACACTGACGAACCTTCCGATCAGCAGAGTTGGCTGGTTCCCATGCGCGCATCTACGGGCAGATCACCCATGGTAGATAAATTGAATTGGGACCTAAATTTTTGTTTCAGCATTTTTCTTTGTTTCAAAGTTAATTGCGATCAAGTTACCAACGGTGAGTGTTTGCCACCAGGTATAAAAGATGATTCAGTTTCGGTGGTTATCTTTTTGGTGAATCGGTGGCAATGAAGATACCGAGGTGGACTTGATGGTCGCCACTTTGCGGATTAATAATTACATATAATAACTTAATTCACCCACATTTTTTTCACATCGGAAGCCAAATTTGGATGTTCAGAGAATGGAAAATTGCGCGTGACAATGTGGGGTCATATGGTGAAATTCTTATAATTTCAACGCAGCATCAAATAAGGTATTACGAGTGTTTGAGTGTGTCCACCATTAAAACATGTGAATTGTTACCTTATCTACATGTATACGAAGATTTAGCAATGGATGAAGTATTTTATTTTTGATCAGAATTTACTAAAAATAACAATTTTAATGTTGTAGTCGATTTGGATCGAAACGAACACTGGTAATTACGAATGGATGTACGTGCATTGCATACTGTTAGATGTTGAAAAATGTTTGGAAAAAATCAATCCGATTATTTTAGCCTAAAGTTTATTTAATTAACTTTGATGTTATGTAAACTCGTCTAAGATGAAGAATTATATCTGGGGTATTGATCCGGATTCCCGGATAAACTGATACGGTTGATCAAGGCGACGATGGATCGAGTGATGTGCGTAGTTCGAGTATCAGGGACACTCTCGAGTCCCTTCGAATCTCGCAGAGGGTTACGGCAAGGTGATGGTCTTTCGTGCTTGCTGTTCAACATTGCTTTGGAGGGTGTAATAAGAAGAGCGGGGATAAACACGAGTGGGACGATTTTCACGAGGTCCGTTCAGCTGCTTGGTTTCGCCGATGATATTGATATTATTGCTCGTAAATTTGAGACGATGGCGGAAACGTACATCCGACTAAAGAGTGAAGCCAGGCGAATCGGATTAGTCATTAATGTGTCGAAGACAAAGTACATGATGGCAAAGGGCTCTAGGGAGGAATCACCGCGCCCGCCACCCCGAATTCATATCGACGGTGATGAAATCGAGGCGGTTGAAGAATTCGTGTACTTGGGCTCACTGGTGACCGCCGACAACGACACCAGCAGAGAAATTCAGAGGCGCATTGTGGCAGGAAATCGTTCGTACTTTGGACTCCGCAGAACTCTACGATCGAATAAAGTTCGCCGTAACACGAAGTTAACCATCTACAAAACGCTGATTAGACCGGTCGTCCTCTATGGGCACGAAACATGGACCCTACGTGCAGAGGACCAACGCGCCCTTGGAGTTTTCGAACGGAAGGTGTTGCGTACCATCTACGGCGGAGTGCAGATGGAAGACGGGACTTGGAGAAGGCGAATGAACCACGAGCTGCATCAGCTGCTGAGAGAACCAACCATCGTCCATACCGCGAAAATCGGGAGGCTACGGTGGGCGGGTCACGTCATCAGGATGTCGGATAGCAACCCGACTAAAATGGTTCTCGAGAGTCATCCGACCGGTACAAGAAGACGTGGAGCGCAGCGAGCTAGGTGGATCGACCAAGTGGAGGACGATCTGCGGACCCTACGCAGAGTGCGAAACTGGCGACAAACAGCCATGGACCGAGTGGAGTGGAGGCGGCTACTATGTACAGCAGAGGCCACCCCGGCCTTAGCCTGACCGGTAAGGTAAGTAAGTATTGATCTCCGTAGGCAAATTACTCAACTAGTCGATGTAACCAAAGAATTAGAATAAAATATGCAGGGGTGTTCATTATGCCCCGATGGGTGTCCATTTCGCCCCGTATTTTTCCTGTCAGCCCTGAAAAACACACGGTTTACAATTTATTATTTCTTCAAAATAAAGACATTCTACCTCCTGTAAATGATTGAAAGACGTAGGAAACTAATTAAAGTTGTAAGTCAACTGATAATATGTTCAGTTTTGCTCTGTTATACAGGCGTAACGTACTCATTTGCTTAGGGTGTCCATTATGCCCCTAATACCCCTATGTAGAGACTCGTGATCAGGCCCTACCTAAATCATGTGAAAAGTTTCTTTTGAATAAAGAGACGAACCAGCCAAGGACTGAAAGACCCTTAAATAAAGACAAACCAATCAAGTTCTTTTGAATAACATTTTTGCCTTTCTCGTACACTAAGTGTACTGGAAAGGCTATATGCTCACTCCAAAAATGACTTTTTGATAGAAGGCCCGGAGGGTCGAGTCACATATACCAATCGACTCAGCTCGACGAATTGAGGTGATATCTGTGTGTGTGTATGTGTGTATGTGTGTGTGTATGTGTGTGTACAAATAAACTCACATCAGTTTTTGGCAGTAAACTTCAACCGATTTTAATGACCGACGGTTCATTCGACGCGGCATCTGGCCCCATTGTTTCCTATTGAAAATGGTTCGGATCGGTCCAGCCGTTCCGGAGTTATGGCCATTTAGGTGTTCCGGATCGGTACCCCTGGAAGGGGCCAGACATGAAAATGCACCAAACCCATGCATGCGACCCATCAAACCACGGCATTTACGATTATCTGATGAACAATAAGCAGGAAAATAATCTCAGACCATATCTGAACCGGTAGTGTTCCGGAACCGGTTTTGGGTGTCCCGCCGGAAGTGGCCAAATATCAAATTGAACATAACCCATGCATGCGACACATCAAACAGCGGCATTTTCGATAACCTGATGAACGGTTAGCAGGAAAACATTATCAGACCATATCTGAACCGGTAGTGTTCCGAAACCTGTTCCGGATGTTCCGCCGGAAGTGCCCAAATATAAACGAGTACCAAACCGATGCATGTGACACATCAAACAGAGGCATTTTCGATAATCTTATGAACGGTAAGTAGGAAAACAGTATCAGACCATATCTGAAACGGTAGTGTTCCGGAACCGGTTCCGGATGTCCAACCGGAAGTGGCCAAATATAAAAGTGAACCAAACCCATGCATGCGACACATCAAACAGCGGCATTTTCGATAACCTGATGAACGGTTAGCAGAAAAACAGTATCAGACCATATATAAAACGGTAGTTGTCCGGAACCAGTTCCGGGGGTCCCGACGGATGTGGGCAAATATAAAAGAGTACCAAACCCATGCATGCGATACAACAAATAATGGCTATTCTGATAACCTGCTGACTGGTTTTCAAGGAAATAGGTTAGGACCACATTAGGGACAGCCGCTAGTGCCGTAACCAGTTCCGGGTGTCCCTCCAGAAGCGGCCAAATATAAAATTGAACTGAACCTCTGTATGCGACACAGAAAAGCTCGTACTTTTTGATAACCTTATGAACGTAAGCAAGCAGACAGGTTCAGACTGGTAAAAAAATGTTTTACGCGTATGGTCAAATCTCAACCGTTACGTAGTAATTGAACTTTACATGTTTTTGACTATGCTTGCCTCTATCTGGCTATAACTTGAAAATGGTCTAACTTATCGTATTTGAAATATTATTAAATTTGCTACCAAAAAAGATCTTGGAATCGATTGGTTTAGTTAGATAACTAAAGCAAAAAAGCTCGAAAGTAGTGTTTTGCCTTTCTCGTACACTTAGTATACTAAAAAACTATGTTCACTCAAAAAACGATTTTTCGAAAAAAGGCTCGGAGGATCAAGTCGCGTATACCAATCAACTCAGTTCAGCGATTTGAGATTATTTGTTGGGTTCAATCACCGTTCACAAAAAAGATATAGAATTGAGAATATATCTGTATGTGTGTATGTATGTATGTATGTGCGCAAAATAAGTTCACTCACTTTTAAGACACTTCCCATTGGCCGATTTTTCGGATTATAGCTTGAATCGAACCGGAATTATTTGCTATCGAAAATGGTCCAGATCGGCCAAGGCGTTCCGGAGTTATGGCCATTTCAGTGATCCGAACCAGCACCGGTAGAACTAGCCGTATATAAAACTGAACTAGCCCCATCATGCGATACATCAAACTGTGGCGATTTTTGTAACTCTTATTTAGCATGGTTGACTAGTTTTGTGCGGAAATCAACATTGGAGACCAGAAACTCCACGATGTCAGCCCAAAATTCAAGATGGCAGCCAAATGTTCAAGGTGGCGGCTCATAATTCAAGATAGCGGCTGTTTAATAGAGATTTAGGCTCCTAAAGCATGCTATATGAGAATATTTGATATGGGGAAGATGTCTGGACTAGAAATGGCGACTAGAATATCCAAGTTTGCTTTCTGAAATCAAAAATGGTGGCTTCAAATTCAAGATGGCGTCTGTTTAATGAAGTTTTAGGATCTAAAACCATGCAATATGAGTATATTTAGTATGAGGAAGATGCCTGGAGTCCAAAAAGTCCGACCAGAAAATCCAAGAAGGCGATCAAAATTTTAAGATGGTGGCTTTTTAATGGAGTTTTCTGGTTCTAAAACCATGCATTATTGGTATATTTGGTATGGGGAAGACTTCCAGAGTCCAAAATGGCCATCAGGATATCCAAGATGGCGATCAAAAATTTAAGATGGCGGCTTCGAATTCAAAATCGCGGCTGTTTAATGGAGTTTTAGGGCCTGAAACAATGCATTATTGGTATATTTGGTATGGGGATGGTATGGCGACTAGAATGTCCAAGATGGTGGTCCAAATTCAAGATGGCGGCTGTTTAATGAAGTATATTTTTCGTAGGGAAGATGCCTGGACGCCAAAAATGGCGACCAGAACATCCAAGATGGCAATTTTAAATCCTAAATGGTGGCTTCAAATTCAAGATAGCGTCTTTTTCTTAAGAGTTTGAGGTTCAAACATTTAAAGTCAGATAAACGATATGATTTCTGGTATCATGAAATGGATTTCTGTTAATTGTATGAAAGTGCGATATACATCAACATTTCGCTTGTGTTTTATTGAAATTGAGTATGATTGACCGCCCGCGGTTGCTCCTCTGTTATTGCGAGGACATCTTATTGAAATTGAGTTTCGAAGGCACGAGAAAGGCGTCATTACCGCTAGGTGGAATAATTAGGGTTTTAGGTTCTTGAAATCGGACGTAAATTTACGGAGGGGCCTAAAAAATGACATTATTTCCTAGGGGGTGACCCCAAGCTTTTAATCGTGAGTGTGTGTTCGAAAAAATATACATCGTCAGAAAATACGTGCCTGGATATTACAAAATCATTTTCTGTGTACTGGTTTTAATTGGTTTTTCAAGAATATGGATGCATAGGAAATATTTATTCCCACGCTTTGCTTCCCAGATATTATCGTATAACGGCTTGTTTACAATTTTCAATAGATCCAGTTCATTCGAAACGGTCGAACACTATGATTCTCATTCCTCATATAGACTTCAGCATTAATTTCACACCCATCTATTGAGGTGAGACGACTTCTGACCTCAAAAAGTCTCCAACGATGAACACCATGAAGTCAGCTGCTACTCACCAGTCAGTGTGACAAGCTTGAGGAGCAAAACCCCAAAACAGAGAGCGACGACGACATCGACAGCTCGGTTGACAATATGGAAAATTGATTTTCTATTATTTTCCTTCCTATCCCGATTCTCGTGTGCGAGGGTGCCTATTTGTCTGTCTGGTGTGTAGGATGAGCTGGGCAGAGGATTCCTCTAGTCTAGATGTTAGCTCAAGTATCAAACAACCGACTACGACGACAACGACGTCTGGTTGAACGATTCCCACCCCTCCACCATGACCCAGACGACCAACAAAAACCGCAGAGTTCGTGGGTTCCACCGGATGGTGTTTGGTGCTTTTGTTGTCCGTATTTGGCTTGACATTGATTGGAGCGGGTCCAGGAGGAGTGCCATTTTAAAATTTAATTAAAAATCTGTTGCATCTGCCGTGGTCGGTCGGGGTGGCCACTGTGCGATGTAGTGAGGTGGGAATCGATTTGGTATCAACTTTTTTTCACGGTCGCTGGTTCCATACGTTCCCTAACAGATGCCAAGAGATCCGCAGTAAGCGGAGAATAAAAGCTCATTGGCGAGGTTTAATGAAAATATTCATCAATAATCAATTAAAAAAGAATCAGTTTTACCCGCCGCTTCCGGGCAACTGAATGTTTGAGTAGTATTTTTTCGTTCATCGAAACAAGTCCCTCTAATTGAACCATTTTATGCAAATTGACTGAAATGTCACAGCTGGCGATGTCCAGCCCGCCCCGGTTAGCCACTTTGTATTCCCTGGCCGCAACGGGTACTAAATCGTGATTTCGTTTGTTTTATTTTTTCGTCAAACAGCCTGTTAAATGAGCAGTTCTGAATGATTGATTAACATTTCAATTTCGATTGCGCTCGAAAATGTGATCAAATTCAATCAATCGCGGGAAATATGGCTATGAGTGCCAAATGAATAACAATTTTGTTGCGTATTATGATACACGTGAGCAGTATTCAAGCAAATTGTTCAAATATGTTTGAAATAAATTAATGGAAAAATGTTGGAATGTGTAAGAAGGAACATAAACTATGATGATATGTACAAAGTAGAATACACTTCTCTATTGAATGTGCCCGTGGAACTACATGTAAATATTAGTTTTAAATTTTAAGAATACGTCCCAAAATTTCTTCACAGTAGTATTGATTGGTAATCTAGCGTAAAACGTTGCAGTAAATCCTTCTTGTTACTTTTTTGTTAATCTTTCTATCCAAGTTTTAAACGCTCTGTTGTGTATAGTACATTTATTATTCAAATGCTATTGTCTTTATTTCGACAAAGAATCTACAAAGACTGTGTATAGCCTCTCAAAGTAATTCCTCACTTAATTTTCAAAGACATGTCTTCGTCCTAGTTGCACCGTCATCTTCGATCGCCCCAACCTACATCCCCACCGGAGAAAATGCATATATTATGTTCGAGCCCTGGTAATCTGTTTTGTGTGTGCACACTGCACAGTGCACTTGCATTGACTTGCATCGCACTTGAGCGACGGACCAAGTTCAGCAACAGAGACAGGGAGGGTTCTAAGTCAGCCAGCGGCACAATATGTTCTCAAGTGGAAAGTCAAGTTTTTCCTTTCTTCAGCATCAGCCACGTTACATCGAGAAAAACGATGCATGTAACTGGAAACGAGTGCCAGTCAGCAGCGTTGTGTTGCAGCTACTGGAATGTCTAGAATAGAGACTGGAGTATTCTTTTGCGTTGACTTGTTCTCTCTTTCTCCAGGACTCACTCCGACAAGGTCTGTCTTTATGCGAAACCGGAGAGGTGTTGAAGAACGTGACACGTGAAAGGCAACTCTTGCACAAAGGATATCTTGACGCCACCTCCCTAATTCGTCGAAAACGTAGGCAGTTGTAGGGGTGAATGAATCTTACTATTTTGAATTTAAACTTAGATGTGGATTGTGAAAGAGAATAAACCATATGCGGCTCCACCCCATTACCCCGAACGCCATTACCCCGAACGCCACTACCCCGAATGCCATTACCCCGAATAGGCCACTACCCCGAAAGCCATTACCCCGAATGGGTCATTACCCCGAAAGCCATTTCCCCGAAAACCATTACCCCGAAAGCCACTACCCCGAAAGGGCCATTACCCCGAATCGTTCAGGAGATCACCAAAAAAGTGGTTACCGATAAGAAGTTGATGAAGGTGGTTATAAGTTAGAAAAGGGTAATCAGTAACTAGTGTAGGTATGAATACTCTTCTCCATCCTATGGCCCTATGTTAATTCTATTCTTAAACAGACGATTTAGGTACCGATTTTTTCCGTTTTCTTTTTGTAACGAGTAAAAAAAATATAAAACTAAAACACAAATCAAATAGCTCTTATTTATTTCGTTTTAGATAGCATGACTATGGGAGCACATTGTTTAAGATAGGTTCCGTTTCCCTTAGGTTTCCGTATGTTGTGCTTCATGCAAAAGTAAGGTTCGTGAAAACGAGAGCAGCAAACGCAATGAAATTAAGAAGACAAGTAAAGACAAATTTTCCATATTTTAAACTAGCTGCTCTTTTGAACTTATAGCTATGGCTATAAAAACTACAAGTATTTCAAACTGACATTTTCCCTTCTTTTAAAAGTTGGTTGGCCTCAAGCACGATTGTAACTGGTGGCAAACGATTGTGCTGGTTATCAAACTACACTTCTTCAAATATTTGCCTTCTTTTAAAAATAGGCTGTTCTTTTGAGTTTGCCAAACTGTTAATTTCTTTATAGAAATGTTTTCTTCTTTTCATCAGAAGCTGTTCTTTCAAGTTTGAGAGTTACGTAGTTTATTTGCAGACGAATAACTAACTCCATAGCGGATTTGTTCTTCTTTGAATAATAGGCTGTTTTTTCAAGTATTTTTTTTCAGAATTGACTTGCGGCCAAACTGGCAACTAGATTTCTTTTGATTTTCTTTTGATTTTGATGATCAGTTTCCAGAACATCAAGCCCTAAAATTGTTTTCTGAATATTTTTTCAAGATTGTAGTACTGGACTGGATTTCAGATATTCAGTTCAGTTCACTTAGCAAGGTAGATCCAGCATCGTTGGACCAAATTAACTATTTTTTTTTCTGGCGACTAAACTGTAGCTTTTCTTTTCATGAAAGGCTGTTCTTCTAGCTGTACTTATATAGTTTACTGGGAGTGAAAGCTGCTTACTGTATATGAGATTTGCCCTTCTTTAATTCATAGGCTGTTCTTTCTAGTTACGTCGTTACCGTGTTGATTGGCGACATATCTCTACTAATTCCATCTGGTGCTTTTCCTTCTTTTAAAGTTGGGCTGTTCTTTCGACTTAAATTGGTACAGAGTTGTTTGGTAGCCATGTTGCCCTTTGCAGATTTATGTATAGGGGCCGTGCATAAACTATGTAAGTAGGAGAGGGCCTATCCAAATTCTAAGCTCTAAACAAATTTACAAATTTTTGTATCAACAAATCGTGGACTTCGTTGCCGAGCGGTTAGCGGCGTTAGTCGTTTAGGTATCTCGCATGCCTCGGAGTGTGGGTTCGTTTCCCGCTCCGGTCGAGGAAAACTTTTTGTCAAAACAGAAAATACTCCACTGGGCCACTAAGTGTTATACGTGTTGTCCATTGTCCAATGTTAGTAATGTACAGTCTGTGCGGCCTCTGGCTGAAGACGGTGTAATTGTTGTGAGGAGGGGGAGAGGACCAAGGTGACCAAAATTCAGTCTACGTAGTTTATGAATGGTCCCATAGGAGATTTGCCCTTCTTTAATTTATATGCTGTTCTTTCTAGTTATATCCTTGCAGACCTTATTGGCGGCCAACCTATCAATCACATTTTTTTCTCATTTAAGGAATGTTTTTTTTTAAGTTACACTGTTATTGAGTTTTATTACCAAATCATCTATTCCTCCTTAAAAGATTTTTCCTTTTTCTAACTATAAAATGTTCTTTCCGGGCCTATTTTGCAATTTGTATTATTTGATCTCGCCTAATGATCAGTAGACTTATTAGTGATACTTTGGCCAAATGTCGTTTCGGCCTAATGAGCCAATATCGATAGCCAGTATTTGAAGGACCTTTGCTGACAGCTCTATCTCATAAAAGATCATCTCTAATACGTATTATTCTATTTTTTTGTTTTAAGGTTATTCTTTACAATGATATCTTCTGGTATCAAATTAATAAAAATATAATATACCCATCATCAGAATAACCCATCCAAAAATATGCTTTCGGGGTAATGGCGTTCGGGGTAGTGGCCCATTCGGGGTAGTGGCGTTCGGGGTAATGGCCCATTCGGGGTAACGGCTTTCGGGGTAATGGCTTTCGGGGTAGTGGCGTTCGGGGTAATGACGTTCGGGGTAGTGGCATTCGGGGTAATGGGGTAGAACCACCATATGCAGCACTATTGGAATCTGATAACGTTCTGCTTCAGGGGACGAAGATGGTAAGCGCCCTGAGATCCTGAGAAGCGCTCGTTTAGCAAATCTTGAGTTCGATTCCCGCCGGAGCGCAGATTTCTATTCGCTGCGTGTTGCGTGCATGGATGACAAAGCATTTAAGTCAGTTAATATTTTTGAGGATTATTAGCTTACTATATCCCCAAACTATACACAAAATATCAACACCATCGAATGTAAGGCAGCCGAGGAACCACTGTGGGTGTAAAGTAAGTGGCACCGAATTCCGACTGAGCACAAATGTGTAAATTTTTTGGAGTAATTGTGGAATAGTATTATAATTAAAAAATTCAGTTTTTCGTGCGATTTTTCCTGGAGGTTCAGATTTTGGATACTCCACAGTTCTTCCTAGTTTTTTAATTACCTGTTCTCTACTCGAGATTCCTTCCGGAATTTTTCGTGTTATTACTGCGGACTATCTGACGAAATTTTCTAGGTTTTTTTCCCAAGAGTTTGCCCTGCGGATTTCTAATAAAGTTTGTCTTTGGATTTCTCACAGAGTTCTCCTGGATTCATGCCTAGAGTTCATTCTTGAAATTTTCCTAGGCTTTCTCTTACAGTTCATCCCTAAATGTTTTACATAATTTCTGTCAGAGTTTCGCTAGATATGTCGCAAAATAAATCTTTCCAGTAACATGAAGTTGGTTTAGTGATGGGAATGTCCATCAACAATTCTTATTTCAGAAAGATATAAATTAATAATAAAATAACAGAACAGAAAATGAACTCAGAACCTGCATATAAGTCAGCAGCGTCTTACCTTTAGACTATGTACCAAGTCTACTTTAAAGAATGCTGGTATAGTAGTTCGCAGAAAATTTTTCATGCTCATTAATAATTCCTCCTCATCGTTGCGTGGTGAAAACGCCTGGGGGGAGGGGCATTCGGGCAAAGACCACGGTCCATACAAATTAAAAAAAAAAAATGAACGAAAGACCACAGGCATGTTTGTTTGCCTTCACCCAAGTGAAAAATTGTCTCGTATCGGCAGGGAATCTATCTGTCTTTTTTTTTTTTTACTTTTTCATTTATTTTATTTTCATGCGCCAATAGGCATAACGGAGTCGAATTCAATTAAAACTTTTTACAATTTCATGTTTTGACTTATAAACTATGTTAGTTTTGGGGAACCGAAAAACTCGTGGTTTGGTCGAGGTTAGGGGGAACAAAAATATTTGAGGAAAGGATAGGGTGATGGGACTTTTCGTTGACACGTAACAGCATGGTGTGGCGTACTGCTGCTGGTCAAGCGTAGGGTGGACAAACAACCTGTAACGATACAGACGATTTTCGAAGGGATACTAGGTGGACAAGCGGAGCAACACGACTGGGTCATCAAACGAAGACTTCAGCTAGCTTCAAGAAGTGGTACACAAGCTTCATATACTCAAGATGAAGTTTACCCAACACATCTCTCATGTCTTCCTTTTCTTTCCTTTTCCCTCGGGCCCTGAGGGATGCACATAAATCGGATCTGGCAATACCGTATTCAGGGCATTCGCACACAACATGGTTGATATTTTGATAGCCTGCACCACAGCTACAACGATTGCTATCTGTGAGCCCTATTCGATAGAAATGCGAGCCCAGAGAGTAGTGATAAGTGTCTATTGTTTTGGGTTCCCAATCTAAAAACCAGGAACATAAAAAAATCCTATGATTTGGTGGCAGAGACCTCACTATGGTGTTGGTGTTTGACACGGCATTGAAGCCCAGGCACCAGTGGAATACAGGCCACGCCAGCAAAAAGCGCTTATATGCACGAATTACACAAACATTGATCAGGCTTTCGAACATATTCATTTTCAAATAATGGATTCACAGATCTTTCCCAAGTGTCGGAAATTTGATACAAACTGCTCTGATTGTGATGAAATAAATTCTGGTAAAGTATGAGTTTTCTGAATATGGTTTGCTATTGACCAAACCATATCAAAACACTACAAACTTGCCAGATGTTGTATGATTTTCCTACATGTATATTAGAATTGAATCGAACGGATTGTATAATCTGACATATTAGATTACCTTCCTTATACTTACCTTGATCAGAGCTGCTATTTCATCAGAGTTGACTCCTCTCTGGAGTCACCAACTTTGGAGAACCCAGGTATCAGTAGGTCGGCTCCAGAGACACCAACAAAGAGAACCCAACTTATTCATAGCATCTCATATATTACTGAAGGTGCCGATGGTGATCTCTAGGGACAATGAAAATTCGCGAAATCCGCGAAATTGGGCTACGGTCGCAAAATTTGAGAAATTCCGCGAAATGCCGCGAAATTTGGTAAAATTATTAAAATACCCTACACATTTCAATAAATTTCAAATATTTCAGCATATATTCTCTTAAAATGAATTTTAAATACATGCTTGTTTTATACCCTTTATCATACGTGTTACTTTTTTCGCTGAATTTATGAGTACGTCTCACAAAACCATATGCATATGACATGAAAATTTAGAGTTTTCTTTAACAAAACGGCCAAAAAAATAGTAGTCCGCGAAATATAAGAAATTTTGCCACGAATTTCCATTGTCCCTAGTGACTCCTTAGTAATTCTTCTTCTGAAATTCACCCTACGTGATTTGGCATCGATGATCAATTTTTTTCTTTACTATTTGGCTATTGGAACACTAGTGGTTAGTTGAGTTAGAAAACTATTATGTGTTAACCTGACCATCTGCTTACTGTCTCTTACATTACTTGTCACTAGATTTATTGTTTTTCGATGAATTTCACATAAATTCACCAGCAGTTCTACCACAAATTTCTTTTGGATTTCTACGAATACAATGTCTTGAGCCGTTTTTGAAAGCTTCCTGAAGAAATCTCTTGAGAAATTTCAGGAGGAATCCTTAGAGAAATTTTTGGTAAAATTCTTGGGAGAATCCGAGGTAATTTTTTGAAAATATCCCTGGAGGATTTTCTAGAGGTACCTCTGGATAAATTCCTGGAGGAACTTCTGAACGAATTCCTGGTGGTATTCAAGAAGGAATTCCTGGAAAAATTCCTAGAGCAATTCCTGGGGTACTCCGATGAACTATCCCTGGAAAAAATCTTGAATCCCAGAATGAAATTGTAAAGCAATCTCTAGAGGAATTCCGAGAGAAATTTCTGGATAAATTACCGGAGGAATCATCAGAGGAATTCCTGGAGGAATCTCTAGGAGAATCTTCAGAGGAATCCAAGAAGGAATACCTGGTAAATTCCTGGAGGAATTTCTGCATGAATTCCTGGTGGGATTTCTGGAGTAATCCGTGAAATAATTCATGGTGGAATCCTTGGAAGTATACCTGGAGGAGAAATTTATGGATAAATTCCTGGAGGAAAACCTGCAAGAATTCTCGGATTGATCCCTGGAAAAATTCCTGGGGAACTGAAGAAATTCGTGAAAGAATTTCTGAAGGAATCACTGGGAGAATTTCCTGGAAAAGTTCATGGAGGAATTGCTGTAAGGATTTCCGCAGAAATTCCTGGATATATTCTTTGGCTAATTCCTGGAAGACATGGTTTCTGGAGTCCCTGGGGGAATGCGTGACTGAATTCCTGGAGGAATGCCTGGAGGAATACTCAGAATAACTCCTGGCTAAATTCCGGCAGCAATTTCTGGGCGATTTCCTGAGGGATTTCTGAAGAAATCCTTGAAGGAATTCCTAGAGGAATCTCAGGAGGAATTCATGCAACAATCCCAGGAGGAAATCTTGGAATATGTTATGCCTGTTGTAATGACTCCGGGAAGAGGATTTCCTGGAGAATATGTTGAAGTAATTTCTGAAAGAATTCCTGGAAGAGTTCCTGGATCAATTCATGGAGAAATTTTTACAGGAATTCCCCGGATAATTCCTAGTTGAATTCTTGAAGGTATTCCTAAAGAATGAAATCCAGGAATATTTCCTGAAGAATGCTAGGAAGTATTCCTAGAAGAATTCCTGGAACAATTCCTGAAGCAATTCCATGAGGTTTCTTTAGAGGAACTCCTGAAGGAATGTCTGGAGGAACCCCTGGAGAAATTCTTAGAGACATGCTTGTAAGAATTTCAGGAGGAATATCTAGAGAAATTCATTGAGAAATCTCCAGAGGAACTCCTGGAGTAATCTCTGCAGGAATATGTAGAGAAATCCCTGGAAGAATTTCTGGAGGATCTTCTTTAAGACTCATTGGAGAAATTTCAGGAAGAATCCTTGGAAGAATTCCTGGAAGAATCCCGGGTGGAATCTTCAGAAGAATTCCTGGAGGAATCTCCCTAGCGGAATTTTAAGAGAAAATTCCGGCGGAATCCCTGTAGAAATTTTTAGATGAATCACTTTTGAAGGAATTCACAGAGGAATCCCGGAACAATTTTTGAAGAATTTTTGGATGAATCTCTTGAGGAATCCCAGGAAAAAATCCAAAGATCAATTTCTGATAGAATTCCAGAGAGAGTTTTTTTAAAATTCTTGAAATTCTTGAGAAAATCCTGAAGCAATCCTTAAAAGAGTACGTAGAGGAACTCCTTGAAGAATCCCTATAGCAGTTCCTGAAAGAATCCCTGGACGAGTTAACGAAGATACCCCAGGAGGAATCTCGGAAGCTAGGCTAGGAGGAATTCCTAAGGAAATCTCTAAACAGTTCCTGGGGGAATTTTTGAAAGAATTCCAGGAGGAATTCCTGAAGGAATCCCTAGAAAAGTGCATGTAGGCATTTTCAAAATAATTCCGGGAGTTGTTCCTGAAAGAATCACAAAAGGAATTCCCGAGTGAATCCCTGGAGGAATCTCTGAACAAACCCCATGAGGAATCCCGGAAGCAATCCCATGAGAAATTTGCTTAGGGAATCCCAGGCCAGTTTTCTTAGCGATTTCCTAGATGAACTCCTAAAGGATTTTTGTACAAAATTTTTAAGCAATTCCTGAATTAACTTTTGAATTATCTCGAGTAAAATTTTCTGAAAGAATTTTTAGAAGTCAATATTGCAGAAATACTTTGAATAACTCCAGATGGAATTCATGGAGCAATCTCTTGTGGAATTCTGGAAGGAGAAAAATCCCTGAGGAAATTTTTGAGGGAATACCAGCAGAAATACCTGAAAAGATCTGTAAAAAAAATCTGGAATTATTTATATCTATTACTGATTACACCCCTGTTTCTTCGCTGGGACTTTTGGAATTATTTTACGCAAATAATCACTTTTTTATGTGTTGCTTATATTAAATCCTTTCGTGAGACCTCTGAATCATCATTCCAGGATTTCTTATGAGATTTCTTTCCGAATTTCCCCAAGAATTTCTTTAGTAATTTCTCCGAAAGTTTTGAGATTCCTTCCAAAATTTTTCTATGAACTTGTTCTGAGACTCGTACCAGAGATCTTCCTAGGATTCTCCCAGGATGTGTTTCAGGGATTCATCATGGAGAAATTTCTGGGATTAGGTATACCCGGAGATTCTTCAGAGATTTCTAAAGACGTTCCATTCATGATGCCACCAGGAACGCCTTCAAGGATTTCCTCAGAGATTTCTTCCAAAATTTATCCAGAAATTATTTCTGAGATTCTCCACAAGATTCTGGATTCCTCTTGGAATTTCTTATGAGATCCCTCGAAGACTACGTTCCAAGATTCCTCAAGAAATTCATTCCAAGAATCTTCCAGGAATTCCTTCTAAGATTTCCCCCGAGATTCCTCCAGGAATGCCTTCCCGTTAACTAACTTTTTATGAGTCTTAGAAAGAAGGAGTTCGAGGAAAAAGAATAACTACCTGAGAAGTCCCAAGGAATTTCTAGAGGAATTTGATAAATAACTAGTTTTGGAATCCCACAAGGAACCCCAGATCATTTTCAGAAAATTAATCAATCCTTGAAGGAACTCCAGGAGGAATCCTAAAAAAACATCTGGAGGAGTCCCTGCAAGAGCTTCGGAAAAAATCTCGGAAGGTGGAGTCCGCAAATCGAGGCATCTTGGAAGAAACTCCTTGAAGAATCCAAAAAGTGGTAAACCTGAGGAAGCTGCTTGAGGAATCTCAGAAGAAATTCCTGGAGAAATCTCAGAAGAAATCCTGCTAGTTCCTTGGGAATAATTCCTGGAGGATTTCCGGAATTCTTCAAGAGTTTCTCCTAAAACTTCCGAAGAGGTTTCTACAGTTATTGCTGTAATTCCTCTGGGTCGCCATTCCAGGATTTCGTTAGAGATTCCTTCCCGGATTTCTCCAAGAATTTCTTCTGTAATTCTCTAGGACTTCCAACTGTTCTAAGGCTCGTACTAGAACTCTTCCTAGGATTCTCCCAGGGGGTGATACACAAATTATGTCACGCGAAAATCGACCTTTTTCAACCCCCCTCCCCCCTATGTTTTTTGTATGAGACCTCACAAAATTTTGCATGGGTCGTCACGTTATGCAAACCCCCTGTCCTCCCCTAAAAGCGTGACGTAATTTGTGCATGCCCCCCAGGAGGTTTTCCAGGAATTCAACAGGGACGTGTACGTTCCGAGATTCTAGGAACTCCTTCTGAGATTCATCCAGAAATTCTTTCTGGGATTCCTCTAGGAATGCCTTTCCGTAGCCAAAATCTTGGAGATGTCTTAGAAAAACCTTCTGGAGAAATCCCAGAAGGAGCTCAAAGAATCTCTGAAGAAACTTTTAGAGGAATGTCAGAAGAAACTCGTTTTGGAGTCCCAGATGGCACCCCTGGCCAATTTCAGAAAAATAACAATCCTTAAGGGAAATCCAGGAGGAGTCCTTTAAAGAATATCTGGAGCAATCCCAGAAAGACCCCTGGACAAATCTCAAAAGGTGGAATCCTCAAATGGAGGCATCTTGGAAAGAACTTCTTGAGGAATCCCAGACTTCTGATGGAATACCTCAGGAAACTTCTAGAGGAATCTCAGAGGATACTCCTGAAGAAATCTTGGGAGGAATTCTGTGAGTATCTTGGAAATATTTTCTGGAGGATTTTCTGAATTCCTGAAAGCATCCCACAAGGAGTTCCTAGAAAAGTCGATGATGGAATCTTGTAAAAGCTCCTGGAGGAAATTCAGGAAGAACTATTTGTGTGTTTAGAATAAGCTGAAATTAAAATACACACAAATAAAAAAGAACGATTTGAGAAGTCCTATAAGTAACTTCTTTAGGAATCTAAGAAGGTTTCTTCAACTCCATTCCTCATTGTTCTGGAGGTTCCTTCTGGGACTCCTGCTTCAGAGATTTCTTGAAGAGCTATTTCTGGAATTTCTCCAGAAGTTTTTCCTAGGACTTCTATTCCTTCATAGAAAGGCATTCGTGGAGTAATCCCTAGAAAAAAAAGCTGGAGAAATCTCAAAAGAAATCCCTGGCAGTATCTCAGAACGACTTCTGGGAGCAATATTGGAACAAATTTCTAGAAGGATCTCGAGTCGAATTTCTGAAAGAATCCTAGAAGAAATTGCTTGATGTAACCTGAAACTCACCGATGAATATCAGAAGGAACGCTTTGGGAAATTCCGAATGGAATCTCTTGAGAAATCCCAAAAGGGGGTTCGGGGGAATTTGGAGGGTTTTCGGAATAAATTCTTAGAAACATTTTGGACTAAACTCCTGAAGGAATTTCAGAAACAGTTCTGGAAAGAGTTTTTCGGGGATTCCTGGAAATAACATCTGGAGGAATCACAGATGAAAGTTCTTCAGGTGTATCAGGGAAATTTCAGAAAAAGAAAAGGATCCTAAATAAACCTCTCGAGAAATCTTACGAAGAGCATCCTGAGCACTCCCAGGAAGAACGCCTGGGAGAATCCCAGAAAATATTCCTGAAGAAATTCATGGGTGAATTTCAGCATAAGTGTTTCGTGGTGGCTTGTCAGTCTTGACAAAAATAAAACACTATTTATGTTATTTTGTTTTGTGGACAAAATAACATAAATAGTGTTTTATTTTTGTCAAGACTGACAAGCCACCACGAAACAGTTTCGTAAAACAGTCGAACACACCAACGATTTCAGCATAAGGACCAAACGCGACAAATTTTAGTCACTCCCCTGTTACGCCACTTTCCCAAAGCTCGAACGGCACTTTTTAGTTTGTCAGTTGCTAAGCATACGCTCCCTTCTTGGACAAAAGTTGGTGGCGCGGTGACTGAATGAAGAAACTAACGCGAGATGGGTTGGAAGATTATTTTATTGAATTAAGAAGTTTTCCTCTGTGTGTTACTCTCCCGAGCCGAGCAGCGAGCGGAGAACCGCTGAACGAAAAAAAAAAACGACTAAGAAGAATGGAAATCCTCTAGCTTCCTAAGGATCCAACAAACTCTTGTCAGTAGCAAATATTTTAAACTGAACACATTTCCATGCAAATTAGTTTTTGGAGTGAATTTGTTCTCTCGGTCTGTGAAACGGTACGTGATAGTTTGTAACCGAGAAGAGATGCTGGGTGCCAGCACGCGGTCGATGTAAAGAAGTACCAGTACTTGAATTAAATTAAAGTATATTAGTAATGAGCGGAGGATAATCTACCAGCGACTTAAAGTTGCTCTGTCTCTGACTCTGTCTCCTCAATGGATCGGGGGTGTCTGCATAGATGGAAGTGTGATGATTGTAAATTGACTCTGAATTATTCATACGGTGGTGCTGTTCAGTCTGGTGCAAACAGTTACATTTCACTTGCAAATTGCGTTCGCTCGTTGTTTTGGGTGGGCCCATTCAGCTGTCCGATTTTAATTGGTGTTCAGATTTAGAACTGCTAATTTATTCATGTTGAGCCGACGTAAGAACTTTTCAGACAATGCCATTTAAAAGGGATTTGAATAGATTTTATGAGTTTGGATCTTTCAACTTATTGTTAAAGTCTGTAATAGAATTCAGATAAACCTATTTCTCATTTTGATTTTCCTATAGTTTTTATTATTTCTTTATCACGACGATTTTCAGTCCAGGTATAATTCTTCTCTCATTTTTACAATTTACCTTTCAAATTAGGTTAGATGTCATGGATAGTTTACGTAACATGTCAATTATGTCAATAAGCGCGTTCAACTGTCCAATCTTCCGAAAATTTAATATTTTTCCCAGCACCGACCCACAACTGCAGCCATCCAACCAACACGCCGGAGTCTATTTTCTTGTCATCATAGTTGACTGCTGGTAGTCCGACAGCTAACTGCCTCACGAAAACCATAATTCAACGGACCTGTCACTCCGGCCGGTAATTAACTGTTTTAAAAGCTCCGAAACAAGAGCCGGCTCGCACTGCTAAAAAAAAATTCAACCGAAGTTTGTTTCCATTTCCAGCGCGAACCGACGACATAGGCAACATGGGCTCTCGCTCTCGATTAACATCATTCATCTTTGCACGCTTACTTTTTCGGATTGCAGCTTTTAAAGTTGATGCCCACCTCTCTTGTCGACCAACACAACACACCACGAACAACCCTGCTTTGCATCCCGGGCTGTTGTTTCCAGAATGCACGAGAAATTCATTTAAATTTTCAGCGTGATTTGATTTCGATGTTTTCCAACCCCCCGGATTCTGACTGAAGCTGCCGACAACAACGGCGACTCCACGCTTGTTCCGAGCGCTGCGAGGTGTCCCACTGTGAGCCGCCTAAAATCAGCAACAGAACTTCGAACAGCGGGATGAAGCTGGAAAATGGCGACCAAACATTGCAATGTCTTGGTGTGGTAATATTTTAAGGGAAATGCTAATCGTGGAATTTATGGAATAATTAACTCAGGATTTATGCGAAGCTAGTCCTTCATAGAATTTCTTTAGCAATTTCTTGGAAATTCTTCTTGGAAATTCTTGGAAATTCCTCCAGGAATTTCTTGAAAATTCAACCAGGATTTTCTTGGAAATTCCTCCAGGAATTTCTTGGAAATTCCTCCAGGAATTTCTTGGAAATTCCTCCAGGAATTTCTTGGGAATTCCTCCAGGAATTCTTCGGAAATTCCTCCAGGAATTTCTTGGAAAATTCCTCCAGGAATGTCTTGGAAATTCGTTCAGGAATGTCTTGGAAATTCGTTCAGGAATTTTTCGGAAATTCCTCCAGGAATTTCTTGGGAACTCCTTCAGGAATTTCTTGAAAATTCCTCCAGGAATTTCTTGGAATTTTCTCCAGGAATTTCTTGGAAATTCCTCCAGGAATTTCTTGAAAAATCCTACAGGAATTTCTTGGAAAATCCTACAGGAATTTCTTGGAAATTCCTACAGGAATTTCTTGGAAGTTCCTCTAGGAATGTCTTGGAAATTCCGCCAGGAATGTCTTGAAAATTCCTCCAGGAATTTCTTGGAAATTCATCCAGGAATTTATTGGAAATTCATCCAGGAATTTCCTGGAAATTCCTCCAGGAATTTCTTGGAAATTTCTCCAGGAATTTCTTGGAAATTCCTCCAGGAATTTCTTGGAAAATCCTCCAGGAATTTTTTGGAAATTCCTCCAGGAATTTCTTGGAAATTCCTCCAGGAATTTTCTGGAAATTCCTCCAGGATTTTTTTGGAAATTCCTCCAGGAATTTCTTGGAAATTCCTCCAGGAATTTCTTGGAAATTCCTCCAGGAATTTCTTGGAAATTCCTCCAGGAATTTCTTGGAAATTCCTCCAGGAATTTCTTGGAAATTCCTCCAGGAATTTCTTGGAAATTCCTCCAGGAATTTCTTGGAAATTCCTCCAGGAATTTCTTGGAAATTCCTCCAGGAATTTCTTGGAAATTCCTCCAGGAATTTCTTGGAAATTCCTCCAGGAATTTCTTGGAAATTCCTCCAGGAATTTCTTGGAAATTCCTCCAGGAATTTCTTGGAAATTCCTCCAGGAATTTCTTGGAAATTCCTCCAGGAATTTCATGGAAATTCCTCCAGGAATTTCATGGAAATTCCTCCAGGAATTTCATGGAAATTCCTCCAGGAATATCATGGAAATTCCTCCAGGAATTTCATGGAAATTCCTCCAGGAATTTCATGGAAATTCCTCCAGGAATTTCATGGAAATTCCTCCAGGAATTTCTTGGAAATTCCTCCAGGATTTTTTTTGGAAATACCTCAAGGAATTTCTTGGAATTTCCTCAGGGAATTTTTTGGAAATTCCTCCAAGAATTTTTCGGAAATTCCTCCAGGAATTTCTTGGAAATTCCTCCAGGAATTGCTTGGAAATCCCTCCAGAAATTTTTTGGAAATTCCTCCAGAAATTTCTTGGAAATTCCTCCAACAAATTGTTGGAAATTCCTCCAGGATTTACTTGGAAATTCCTCCAGGAATTTCTTGGAAATTCCTCCAGAAATTTCTTGGAAATTCCTCCAAAAATTTATTGGAAATTCCTCCAGGAATTTCTTGGAAATTCCTCCAGGAATTTCTTGGAAATTCCTCCAGGAATTTCTTGGAACTTCCTCCAGGAATTTCTTGGAGATTCCTCCAGAAATTTCTTGGAAAATCCTCCAGGAATTTCTTGGAAATTCCTCCAGGAATTTCTTGGAAATTCCTCCAGGAATTTCTTGGAAATTCCTCCAGGAATTTCTTGGAAATTCCTCCAGGAATTTCTTGGAAATTCCTCCAGGAATTTCATGGAAATTCCTCCAGGAATTTCTTGGAAATTCCTCCAGGAATTTCTTGGAAATTCCTCCAGGAATTTCTTGGAAATTCCTCCAGGAATTTCTTGGAAATTCCTACAGGAATTTCATGGAAATTCCTCCAGGAATTTCTTGGAAATTCCTCCAGGAATTTCTTGGAAATTCCTCCAAGAGTTTCTTGGAAATTCCTCCAGGAATTTCTTGGAAATTCCTCCAGGAATTTCTTGGAAATTCCTCTAGGAATTTCTTGGAAATTCCTCTAGGAATTTCTTGAAAATTCCTCCAGGAATTTCTTGGAAATTCCTCCAGGAATTTCTTGGAAATTCCTCCAGGAATGTCTTGGAAACTCCTCCAGGAATGTCTTGGAAATTCCTCCAGGAATGTCTTGGAAATTCCTCCAGGAATGTCTTGGAAATTCCTCCAGGAATGTCTTGGAAATTCCTCCAGGAATGTCTTGGAAATTCCTCCAGGAATGTCTTGGAAATTCCTCCAGGAATGTCTTGGAAATTCCTCCAGGAATGTCTTGGACATTCCTCCAGGAATTTCTTGGAAATTCCTCTAGGATTTTTTCTCGGAAATTTCTCCAGGAATTTCTTAGAATTTCCTCAGGGATTTTTTCGGAAATTCCTCCAAGAATTTTTCGGAAATTCCTCCAGGAATTTCTTGGAAATTCCTCCAGGAATTTCTTGGAAATTCCTCCAGGAATTGCTTGGAAATCCCTCCAGAAATTTCTTGAAAATTCCTCCAGGAATTTCTAGAAAATTCCTCCAACAATTTCTTGGAAGTTCCTCCAGGATTTACTTGGAAATTCCTCCAGGAATTTTTTTGGAAATTCCTCCAGGAATTTCTTGGAAATTCCTCCAGGAATTTCTTGAAAATTCCTCAAGGAATGTCTTGCAAATTCCTCCAGGATTTTTTTGGATGTTCCACCAGGGATTTCTTGGAAATTCCTCCAGGAATTTCTTGGAAATTCCTCCAGGAATTGCTTGGAAATCCCTCCAGAAATTTCTTGAAAATTTCTCCAGGAATTTCTAGGAAATTCCTCCAACAATTTCTTGGAAGTTCCTCCAGGATTTACTTGGAAATTCCTCCAGGAATTTTTTTGGAAATTCCTCCAGGAATTTCTTTGAAATTCCTCCAGGAATTTCTTGGAAATTCCTCCAGGAATTTTTGAAAATTCCTCAAGGAATGTCTTGCAAATTCCTCCAGGATTTTTTTTGGATGTTCCACCAGGGATTTCTTGGAAATTCTTCCAGGAATTTCTTGGAAATTCCTCCAGGAATTTCTTGGAAATTCCTCCAGGAATTTCTTGGAAATTCCTCCAGGATTTTTTTGGAAATTCCTCCAGGAATTTCCAAGAAATTCCTCCAGGAATGTCCTGGAAATTCCTCCAGGAATGTCTTGGAAATTCCTCCAGGAATTTCTTGGAAATATCTCCAGGAATTTCTTGGAAATACCTCCAGGAATTTCTTGGAAATTCCTCCAGGAATTTTTTGGAAATTCCTCCAGGAATTTCTTAGAAATTCTCCCAGGAATTTCTTGAAAATTCCTCCAGGAAATTTCCTGAAATACCTGGGGAATTTCCAAGATATTTCTGGGGAAATTTGTAAGAAATTCCTGGAGGAATTTGTAAGAAATTCCTGAAAGAATTTCCAAGAAATTCCTGGAGGAATTTTCAAGAAATTCCTGGGAGAATTTCTCAAAAATTCCTGGAGGAATTTCCAAGAACTTCCTCCAGGAATTTCTAAGAAATTCCTGGAGCAATTCCCAAGAAATTATTGGAGGAATTTCAGGAGAAATTCCTCCAGGATTTTTTTGGAAGTTCCTCCAGGAATTTCTAGGAAATTCCTCTAGGGATTTCTTGGAATTCCCTAAGGGAATTTTTCGGAAATTCCTAAAAGAATTTTTTGGAAATTCCTCGAGGAATTTCTTGGAAATTCCTCCAGGAATTGCTTGGAAATCCCTCCAGAAATTCCTTGGAAATTCCCCCAGGAATGTCTTGAAAATTCCTCCAGGAATGTCTTGCAAATTCCTCCAGTATTTTTTGGATGTTTTACCAGGGATTTCTTGGAAATTCTTCCAGGAATTTCTTGGAAATTCTTCCAGGAATTTCTTGGAAATTCCTCCAGGAATTTCTTGGAAATTCCTCCAGGAATTTCTTGGAAATTCCTCCAGGAATGTCCTGGAACATCCTCCAGAAATGTCTTGGAAATTCCTCCAGGGATTTCTTGGAAATACCTCCAGGAATTTCTTGGAAATACCTCCAGGAATTGCTTGGAAATCCCTCCAGAAATTTCTTGGAAATTCCTCCAGGAAATTCTTGGAAATTGCTCCAGGAATTTCTTGGAAATTCCTGCAGGAATTTCTTGGAAATTCCTCCAGGAATTTCTTACAAATTCCTCCAGGAATTTATTACAAATTCCTCCAGGATTTTTATGGAAATTCTCCCAGGAACTTCTTGAAAATTCCCCAGATTTCCTGGGGAATTTCCAAGAAATTTCTGGGGGAATTTGTAAGAAATTCCAGGAGGAAATTGTAACAAATTCCTGGAGGAATTTCCAAGAAATTCTGGAGGAATTTCCAAGAAATTCCTGAAGCAATTTCCAAGAAATTCCTGGAGCAATTTCCAAGAATTTTCTGGAGGAATTTCCAAGAAATTTCTGGAGGGATTTCCAAGAAATTCCTGGAGGAATTTCCAAGACATTCCTGGAGGAATTTCCAAGAAATTCCTGGAGGAATTTCCAAGAAACTCCTGGAGGAATTTCCAAGAAATTCCTGGAGAAATTTCCAAGAAATTCCTGGAGGAATTTCCAAGAAATTCCTGGAGGAATTTCCAAGAAATTCCTGGAGGAATTTCCAAGAAATTCCTGGAGGAATTTCCAAGAAATTCCTGGAGGAATTTCCAAGAAATTCCTGGAGGAATTTCCAAGAAATTCCTGGAGGGATTTCCAAGAAATTCCTAGAGGAATTTCCAAGTAATTCCTCGAGGAATTTCCAAGTAATTCCTCGAGGAATTTCCAAGTAATTCCTCGAGGAATTTCCAAGAAATTCCTCGAGGAATTTTCAAGAAACTTTTGGAGGAATTTCCAAGAAATCCATGCAGGAATTCCCAAGAAATTCTTGGAGGAACTTGCAAGAAATTCTTGGAGGAACTTCCAAGAAATTCCTGGAGAAATTTCCAAGAAATTCCAGAAGAAATTTCCAAGAAATTCCAGAAGAAATTTCCAAGAATTTCTGGAGGAATTTCTCAGGGACTATTACCTTGTAATTTCTGATATTATTTAATGATTTCATTTTTGATTATATATTTAATTTCCTTTCAGAAAATCACATTTTGACCACTTAATACCCGCCTTCACCCAGCTGTTGCAGCAGAGTGGCGCTGGTTGGCAACAAACCGAAACCGCACCAATTTTTCGACCTACAATCCGTAAATACATTCGCAGAACATAAGCCTAGTCATCGATTACGGCGATGACGACGACGACGGGCCAGCGGACAGCGCTCCACGATGACTCTATTTGCCGTGAGACCCCAGAACCGTCACGACGACGCACGAGAGTGATGGTAATGGTAAGGGAAGCAGTCGGTGGTTGTTACCGTACGTACCCAGAACGGATACAGAATTTTCCCAGCCTAATGAAGTTGTTTTCCACTTGGGCAGCAACACGTACCTACTAAGTCCTGCCGGACCTGGCGGGGTGGGGTAGGGGAGTTAAGCGCATGGCTTTACCCCCATAATATTAGGTCCTAGGTTGTTTTGGCGGCATGGCAGCCTGCAGCACAAACATTACGCTGAAAGTATCGCATGTAGCCTGTCAGAAGTTTGTTTTTCGATTTTTTTATTGCTATTTACGATCGAGTGAAGTGTTTTGATGTGGAAAACAGGCGGACTTAAGCGTACGGAGGAGTGAAATGCGTTTCTAGATTGAGTTTTCGGTTGTCACGCGTGTGTGTTTTTTTTGCAAACAGGGTTGTTGATTGCAAAATCAGTTCTAGCAGAGGTTGAAAATTGAGAAATCAAATTAATTACTTTGTACAGTTATTCGCTTAGTATGACGATTGTTGATGATATCTGACAACCTTGTTGAGTAAGGCCTGTCTCGAAAAAATAGCACCACAGAAAATGTTGTACCGTGATTTCGGGTGAAACTACTGAACGTGAAGGCCATTTTTATTTGTTAAAAATAACGCTTTAAACTTAAGACAATTTGTAAAAAAATGTTCATTTTCTGGCTCAACAGTTATTGAATTATGAGTTTACATGTTGTAGAGCCAATCAGTCACATATTTTTGTATAAAATTCAATACTTTCAAAAACTGCGTGTTAGGCGAACTTCAAAGACACTTTCAAACGGCCCAAACATCGCGTGACCATTGTTCAATGTGCAAATCAGGTTCCAGGTAATTTGGCCGAATGTCGTATGACCGAACGCCGTTTGGCCGAAATTCATTTGGCCGATAAATGAATGATGAACTCAAGTGATCATGTCACTGTTCTTCACGTTAGTATATCTCGAAACAACAGCCTATGATATAAAGAAAAAAAAAATCTCTAATAATACATTGACAGGTTCAGCGCCAACTTATTCCTGAACGGTAAAATTAGAAAGAAAAGCCTATGGCCAACAAAAGGAAGTATTCCTGATGGGGGCTGTCCATTAATTACGTAAGGGTTTATGGGGGGAGGAGGGGTTTGAGAAATCTTACGCGCCATACAAAAACTTTTGGGTTCTCATACAAAAAATCTTACAAGGGGGGAGGGGGTGTCAGAAAATCGCCAAAATTCCCTTACGTAATTAATGGACAGCCTCATGATCATATCGGTCAGCTAGAATGTCAGAAAGATCCTTTGAATTAGTTTGATGATAATTCGGTCAAACGGAATTCGGCCAAATGGCGTTTGGAAAAACGACATTCAGCTAATCGGCTGGATCGGTAAAACGGCCGGACACCGTGCAAATCAGGCCTTTTGGTGCTAAGTTTCGAGTTTCTCACCTGATAGATACATCCAAGCGGAAAATGGAGTACCAATGTGGCAAGGATCCGTGTTGTCTGTGACAGTGTTTTTCGTGGTTATGCAGCAAATCTTAGATAAGATAACTCCCTGAGCAGATATCCTGCTGTATGCTGACGATGTAAGCATTATAGTAAAAGGTGAACGACAACCCGTCAACGCAGTTAACGACTGGGCTGTAAAAGTTGGATTGACCATAGCTGAATCGAAACTACACTAAAAGCTCTATTTAAGTAGAATCTATTTAGGTAAACTCTAATAAAGTCCCTCCATTTAATTAATATTACTTTTATGTAAATTTACTGTATTCAGTGCAAACCATATGTTCGTTCATAGACTACGTCTTTGAAAACAAGAGATACCCAGCGCCCTACCAGAGCAGGAAAAAATAGCAGTAGAATACCAAACTCAGGTATGCAAAACCAAATACACTGGAACCTTTTTATATGCATATGGCTGGGACTGCATAAATTAAAAATATGCATAAATATAAAAGGGCAGAAAATGAGGAAAATTTGAGCATAAATTAAGTGTGGGTTTTAACGAGGGAATCTAGTACGCGAGACCAGGTCTTGCTCCTGGGCATTTGAAGCAGGGCTAAGAAGGGTTCCAAAAAGTTCCCAGAAAGCCTAAAAAAGGGAGTTCCAAGGGGCTTCAGAGGCGTTTTAAGGGGTTATATCAGGAGATTTATGAATCCTTTTTAGGTCGTTCTGTCAAGATTTGTTGGCGTTTTAATGGGATTACGGGGAATTCAGGGGCATTTCAAAAGTATTGAGGGGGTTTTAGGGACGTTTCAAGAGGCTTTAGGGGCTGTCCATAAACCACGTGGTCATTTTCTGGGACTTTTCAGCACCCCCCCCCCCCCCCCCCCCCGCGTGGTCATTGGTCCATACAAAAAATTTTATTTGTCCATGCAAAATGGTCATTGCCCGAACACCCCCCCCCCCCCCCCCATGACCACGTGGTTTATGGACAGCCCCTTAGGGGCAATTCGAGGGATCTCAGGAGCAGGGATGCCAGATGATTTTTTGAAAAATCTGTATCAGTCTTTTCAAAAATCTGTATTCCTTACTAAATTTGGGAGAAAAATCTGTATCCCATATAAAATTAAAATGGCCCAAAATGCTAAAAATCTGTATTTCAAATAAAACGAAAACTGTATGGAAGCTCAAAAATCTGTATAATACAGATAAATCTGTGTATATGGCATCTCTGTTCAAGGCGTTGCATGGGGTTTTAAAGGCGTTTCAAGGTATTCAGGGTGTTTCAGGAACATTTTAAGGGCGTTCCCTAGAGGTTGGGAGTTTGAAAGCATTTCAGGGGCATTCCAAGGGGTTTTCAGGTGCGTTTGAGGGGGTTTATGGACCCTATTAAATGCGCCCAAAGGAATTTCAGAGGCATTTCAAATTGATTACGATGATTTCAAGGGCGTTTCAATGGGGTTCCGAAAATTTTTGGGGCGTTTCGAGGCATTTTAGGTCAGGGTCGTATCAGTGGTTTCAAGAACACCTTTAGATCAGAGGGTATTCCAGCCTCCAAAATCCCCCTTAGGGCTGGGAGGCTCCGAAACCCCCAAAAACTTCTCCGTAACGTTACCGTAACGCCTCTGAATCTCGCCAAAAATGCTCTAAAACTCCTCCGAAACCCCCTTAAGACCCAAATGTTACGCACAAGATACCTTCTGAAACCCCCGAAAACGTACCTGTAACGTCTATGAAACCCGTCGAAAATCCTCTGAAACTCTCTGCAATGCTTTCGACTCAGACAGACGAGAATGGAGAATATCCAAATCATATCTCAAATCGAACAATTTTGGCTGTCACAGCTCGATGTGATTCGAACATTGAAAGAACATCACACCAATAACTCAAACTGATACGATATCAGTTTTTGTTCTTGTTGAAATATCTGAAAATTTCTACATAAGAACAAATTTAGCTCTTCTGCAAGAAAAGGAACACATCCCGAGCAGGAATGAATAACTGACACATAACTGCAGCATACCAAAGTCAGGTATCATACCAAGACAAGGTATTGGTCGGTTATTCAGGTTTTGAAAATAACAAACATTGATATTTTGTAGGTATTGATACAATACCCCAACGAGTTATTGGTTTGGTGTTGAGGACTGCTTGAGGTATTATTCAGTTATGGAAAAATCGATATTTGTATGGCAAAATCGCCTATTATTATTTAGGTATTGTCATACCTGAGGTCATTATTTACGTGTTATGCACAGAATATACGCCAGTTATTATTTGAGGTATTTTACCTCTTATGCAGGGCTTCTTAATACCTCATTCAGGTTGTAGGTATTCGGTTTTCCATACCTGGGTTTGGTATTCTGCAGCTATTTTCTCCTGCTCGGGATAGAGATGGGTCAATATTAGTGAAATGCCATGTGCCCCTTTCTGAGCTGGAGAAACGAAAAACCTCATGCTCTTGTTGCCATGATATTCACAACAGTGAGCCGCAGTTGAATGGTAAGCATCGTCGCCTGTGAATCCTAAGATCGTAGGTTCAATGGTGGATGTTGCAATTTTTTTTTTCAAGACGAAGGTCGACATGTCTTGTCTGCTATTGTTGTGATCTTGTAATAGCTTAACGAGCTATTATTGAGCAATTCTCCATACTAGATTTTGATATTATTTCTGATGTTTTACTTCTTATCTCAATCAAACCAATATCAGTTTATGTTCTTCAGTAATTCAATTTTTAATAATTGAATGTGTTATTCGATATATTTTCTCTCCTACTCGGGGAAAACCTGCTCAGACCCCCGAAACCCCCCTCCCCTCAGATCTTCTGGTACTCCACTGAAACCCCTGTTGAAGTCTATTCCTTAATCGGAGTGACTGTACCTTATAATAATATATAAACGTACGCTTCGTTTCGATTTCAAAGACAATTTATTCAGTTCCACTTTACCCATATAGATATTTACAGTACATCGTTTAGTGCTCTCTCCATCTTTGATACCAAAAACCCACATGGAATTGATTGGCTTGAATCCTCTTGGTATGCTATCCACCAAAGTCCATGTCGTCCCCTTAATGCTAGAACTAGGTAACTGGTTTTGCGAAATCACAAGAAATTTGTTTATATCTGAACGAACACCAAACACAAGTTTGTCAATTAAAAATCCGAAAACACATATTAATTCAACTTTTAAGACCAACAAAAAGTTTGTTTTATACCAGGATAAGTTTTACCAACCATTTTTATCCGCACTTTCCAAAACGAGTTACCTAGTTCTAGCATTAAGGGGGCGATGTGTTGTTCTCTTCAAGTGCTTCTAGTTCCTCTTCAATTGCAGCTCTCCATTTTGGCCAGTCATCTCTTCTTCTTAACAGTAGGATTGTCTGAGGGATGTCTTCAATGAAGTTCACAGCTGAGAATGCCCCTTGAACATCCTCAATGTTCTGCCCTTTCTGCTCCCTTTTCTCTAGGATCCGCTTGCTACGACGAATAATAACTTCAGTGCTTCCAACATCTCCTTCGATATGGCCGTTGTTAGTGTCATGCTTGGCTTCTTCATCGTCGTTATCCTTTTCACCGGTTGATCCAGTGTCCGAATCACCAGTGGATTCTACCATTTCTGGTGATATTACAACACACTTTTTAATTTCACAACTCCTTTCTTCCTTTCAACAATATACTGTCCATCTTTGGCCGTGGAGATAGTGATTGGTTCCATCTTGCGGCAGTTTTCCAAAACCGTGTCATCATACACCATGTGGTCACTTGCTCCAGAATCCACAATGAGCCGCATCTTCTTATCTTTGCTTCTCTTCTGCTTGTCTTTTGATGGGAAATGGTCCCGCTCAGACCCAGCAACCAATCCTCGTTCGGATTCAAACTTCTCCCGTCTGTATTCTGCTGGAACAATTTCCTTCTCAGAATCAGCGTCTTCAGTCCGTTGGCGCTTGCGTTCTGCTGGAACAGATTCCTGCTCAGAAACACCAACTAATGCCACATTTGCTCGTCCTGATGGAAAATGTTCCCGCTCAGAATATTGCCGCTTGTTATTCAACAAGCGATAGCAGTTCCTCTTGGTGTGGCCTTCTTTACCATATTCGAAACAAGAGCGTGTTTCCCTCTTCTTCTTCGTTTGCTTCCTCCGGTTGTCAGCAGCCATGGACATGTGGGATGGCTCGAAATCCTGTTGCTCCTCTTTCTTTTCTTCGGCGTCCAGGAAAAGACTACGGATGTCGGACATTGACATACACTCAGCGAAAAAAACTAGCGAAATTCATCGAAATACCTTATGAAAATTTGCTGTAACTAATTCTTATGGATGGCATAAGAACACCTTATGAAAATTGATCATAAGATAGACTTATGAAAAGAACAAAAAAATCTCAAAATGAAGCGGACTGGATTCGATCCATGAACGTCGGGATCACCGAGCCCGTGTTTTATCCACACGGCTACCGACGCTTGAGAATATCATGTTGCTAAACATAAATAAAAGCCAAGCTGTGAGACGATTTTACGTCATAGAGTGACCTTATGAAATTAATCCGAACCATTATGAATTATTTAAAGGCCGTTTCATAAGTTGGGCCTTATGGAAATATTAAGGTTATTTGGCTGAGTGTAGTAGCCAAATCTCCCTGCCTCATCACAGCAATAGCGTCCAAGATGCTTTGGTGACGATCAGGAATAGCGACGAGAAGAGTATTCATTCGCTCGCTAGCTGATATTGTTTCACCTGCTCTCTCCAATTCTTGGATGAGCCTCTCGTGAGCCAGAAAAAGCTCTAAAAGCGTCTTGTAACCTGCCGTCCGAAGATTGTACAGCTTGCGTCGAATCGAGAAGAGTGCCAACCGTCCATGCCGTAGGTACACCGAGTCAAGACGGTCCAGGATTTGCTTCGCGTAGACGCACTCCAGCACTTGAGCCATCGCATCGTTGTCCAGAAAATGTTGACCACTTCGTCGTCTTCCTTGATCCGTGTCAAATATTGAGCATCCCGTAGCGCCTTTTCCTCCACGGCGGCGCCTTCTGGGGTATCAGCGTACTCTTCCATAGGGGGGATACGATCCAGGCAGCGTAAAAGGCCGTGTTTCTTAAGTAGTGAGTAACTCTCACCTTCCAAAAGGGATAATCCTTGCCGATTGCTGGTATCAACACTACTCGCTGCCGCTGACCAACGTCCTCCATCTTGGATGAGCTGTTGACTTTCATCATCTAAAGAAAAATGAAACAGTTCCAGATCACTCTACGAGCAAGCTGTGCTTTCCGGTAGAGTCCTTTCCAGGTGTCTACCAAACCGAAAAATAATCTAGCGATTCAAATAATCTTCCTAGATTTAAATGCACTAGTAATTAAATTAATTTCCTTAGCCCATAACCTGTTGAAGTCTACTCCTTAATCGAAGTGACTGCACCTTATAATAATATATAAACGTACGCTTCGTTTCGATTTCAAAGACAATTTATTCAGTTCCACTTTACCCATCTAGATATTTACAGTACAAGGTTCTATAGCGATAGCTTAAATTATATCTTCATGTTATCGCCTATTTCGTCTTCTACTCCACAGTCAATAATACCACTCATACGACACACATTGCGGGCATATGAACAAACGGCAATGAATACACTATTGTCCAAGCGAACAGCGAACGATCCATTGTTTGCTCATTCCTCTTTGCATTAGGCTGGTCCAAGTGTAGGCGGGTCCAGAAAATTGATATTTCAACAACCCCTTGGGGCCCTCTGCAACGAGTAGCTTTCCCTCTTTTTATGCAGGGCATAAAAAGGTGCATAAATTAAAAAAGTGCATAAAAATAACATGCATAAAAAGAGGTTTTAGAGTACCTTAAATCTGAATGAGGCATTAAGGAGGCCTTCATAAGAGGTAAAATACGTGAAATAATAACTGGTGTATATTCAAGAAAACCACGTGAATAATGACATCAGGTATTGTAGTATATAAATAATAGCGTTTTGGGTGCTGGTAGTGGTAGGAGGGCCATCGAAACATACGTCTGTGAATATTATACACTCAGAAATAAAAGTATACACGGAATTACTATTATTTATGCATTTTGTATACGCATCTCTCTCACTCTCTTTCTGTTTTCATGCTATCTGCCGTTTAGCCTGGGTTGAAGCGAAGTGATTTGTCAACCCAGACGAAGCAGCGGATAGCATGAAAACAGAAAGAGAGTGAGAGAGATGCGGATACAAAATGCATAAATAATAGTAATTCCGTGTATACTTTTATTTCTGAGTGTAACAAGTTTCATGTCCCCTCTTTATGTTAGGATCGTCTATCATACAACTTTATTTAATTATTCCTATGAAACACGCATTTGAAAGTATGCATCGATATTGCCTATAATGGACCCCACAGGGGCTGTTGTTATCTACCTCGCCGTCGACGGTGTCTACCCAAGTAATATTTCCAAGACCAATTAGTCTTGCAGAGATTTTGACAATCGCCATAAAACCTTATACCTTCTGTTTAGTTTAATAGTGATTTAACAAACCTCTATACTATTTAACTAAAAAAAAATGTTACTGGGATATAGTCGACCCTTTTAAGTGTTTGCATTCATAAAATAGTTAAAATAAGGTACACCGGGGCAAGTTGAAACGGGTGGGGCAAGATGAAATAGATTTCAATACAATTTGGAAATTTATGCTTCGCCAAAAGCTGGGTTGAATAAAAAAGTATGTGTTATGGTAATCAAATTGTTTATCATCTTCAAAAAACATCATATTAACCTGCTGTTTCTTCTAACCCCACCCGTTTCAACTTGCGCCGGTGTACCTTAACCGTTTTTTGTGGCCACTGGGAAATTCGTTTGCCAGGTACTGCTGTGTAGTAAAGTAATTGATGGTTTCCCCGGTGGAAGCTGCAAGGAATCAGTTAATTTGGGCTTTTTTATCTGGGATTTTTTATAGGAGGTCCACTATAAGCGCAGAGTCCACTACTAGCACCCAACCCCTATCTGGAGATTTTTTCACACAAACAGTGATTTTCCAATAATTGAATAATACCTCAAGCAGTCCTCAACACCAAACCAATAACTCGTTGAGGTATTTTCCGTCGGTGACTCATTACCTGCATGATACCTAAATAAGCCATTTTCAATACCAGGACAGCCAACCAATGCCTTGTCTTGGTATGATTCCTGATTTTAGGGTGCTGCAGTTATGTGTCAGTTATTCGTTCTTGCTCGGGTAATACTCTTCTGAAACCTCTTCAAATGTCATGTCATACATTTTTTTTCTGTTCGGATGAGCCACTGCGACCAGTATTTAGATCTTTTGTGGCAATACCCGTATCCTTAGTATTTAGTGCATGTCGTACTACTCCATTGTCATTGAGAGGCAATGAAGCATCGATTTCTGTACAGATCTTGTTTTGTTTCCTCAGAGGTTCGAGAAATCGAATGTGATGAAAAAGTACCGTTTTCACAGGGAAATAAATCTCAGCGAAAGTGCGCCCTTAATCAAACATAATCGATTCTATTTGTGAGAAAAACAAAACGGTAGAACTAATATTTGTCCATGCATCGGAACTCTGGCTTGCTCCTAGTTTAGTCCCAGGACAACATTGAAAAACCCGGGGCTTTAGGCTAGTTGCAAAACGCTGTCAAATTAGAGAATGTGTTCGGTAATAAGAATTCACGTGAGTACTTGTATCACCAGTATTTATCAGTCCTTAGTAGGTTATTACGCAATTAGATACGCAAAGCATGTTTGTTTTCCTTACATCAAATGTAGCCTCGGCGAGGACAAACCGAGTCTTTAACTATCCGTAAGACAGAATAAATGCAATTTTAGAAACTGTCACTAGTAACAAGGGCTTTGTACCATGAATCCTTATTACCAAAACGTATTACCCTAGCTTAACATGCTGGATGTCACCAGGGTTCAGTTTGGTAGATCTTGCTCCGTAACGCAACCCAAAAGGGAGATCTACCCACGTTACGGGCTCCGTTAAAGATCGAGCATGTTTTAAAGCCCCTCAATCATTCATCCCTCAGCACGGGTCGCCTGACACCTTGGATTGGGGTTCCCTGTTTGGTGGACTTTTACCCCCGGAACAGGGGGTCCGTAGTGCTATTCTAAGCCGGCAACTACACGGGCAATGTCATACATGGATACGCCTCAAAATTTCTTCTTTAACCTCTCGAAACCTCCTAGAACGACATGAATTTGGCACCACTAATAAAATACAATTGCAACACAAGTGATATCAAAACACTCAGTTGAGAAATAAAATTTTTCTCAGCTTGGAAAAATATCAGTTATTCGAAAAATAGCTCAATAATATGCCCCATGGTTTGTAGATTCTCTTTTTTTTGTAGCTGATCACTCCTTAAATAGTAGGAAAGCCGTAAACATCGCAAAGTTGATTCAAAGTTGCTCAAATTGGCAATACAAATCATGACATAACCAGCAGAAAACATGCCCGCAAAAGAACGTCCCTTCATGATCTATCCAGTAAGTAATCCCTTAGTGACACTTTTTAACGAGGCGTAAATTACGACGCTCCTCTGCAGACATGGTTCAACGGATCCCTTACAAGTGCCATAATTCAAACTCCACGGCCAGACTCAATCCAGTCCGAAATAATATTGCATCTTGCTTTGCTTTATAGATTACCGTGCAAATGTTCAATCGTCTAAAATATTTGTTCACACGTCAAACACCAAAGAAAGTAGCAAGTAAACAAACCGATTATTCCATGCACCACCCAAAAAGTGTAACCGACGCTTAAAATTTCTAGCAGCGAAACGAACCAATGTATGCAGAAACAGGTGGGAACATATTGTGGTGTGACAAAAAATTTCTGCAGGGGGTCGAATACGGTGAAAAAAGCAATAACACGGAAAATTATTAATTTATTGTCCCTCTGGTATAGCGGCCAGCAGCAGCTAGCAGCAGTCAGCATCAGTTTCAGCGCAGCTCAGCGGCCCCTTACGAGCTCCAAGAGGACGCTCGTTTTATGTACATTCGCACGCCATAAAAATATCATTGCCCCCAGATTTGGATCCTTACCCTCTGTTGAGAGTTGCTGCAACGCAGTCAAATTCATCAACTCGTTCTGTCTGAAGGGAAACTCACTCACAGGAAATGGTAGTCTAGTCGCCCGGCCATCGTCATCATTGTCACTGCAGAAGTCGTCGCCCGACCGGCGTGCTTGGCAAGCGAGCGGAATAAATTACAAAATAGATTTGACTCGCACACAGATTTGAGATAAGCGCTTTGGTAGCGCTTTGGAACGAGGCAGAGAGGTAGATGAATTATTAAGACATCTGACTTAATGCATGTAGGTGATAAAAATAATAAATACATAATAATCATTAAAAGAATTAAAACAATTCGCTATAAAGATAAATAGTGTTGCAGCTATGGCAATGACTGCGGCTGCAGACTAGCGATTGAAGGGCAAAACATTTTTGGGACAATTGAGAGTTAAACTATCAGATCCGCACGAACATGCACATACGTAATGATAGGTATAGGGAATCGCGCCACTTGGGCGGTGGCTTCTATTTTCGTCTGTTTTCCACTATAACTCAGTCAAATTTGAACCAACTTTTGGAATGTGATTAGATAGGTATAGTATCTACCCGTGTACAACATTTCAAGTCAATTGGTTCAAAATTGACTGAGTTATAGTGGAAAACAGACGAATATAGAAGCCACCGCCCAAGTGGCGCGATACCCTATATACGATCAGTCAGAGTAAAGCGATTCCATGATCACTTCCTCCCCCTTCCCCACGTCGACTAGCAAACTGACGTGGCAGACGTCATTCTTGCCTAAAATAAAAGAGCTCTAACATTAACACATCAATGATGCCTATAAATCCAAAACAGTTCTTTCATTTGTTTTTTTTTTGTAAAAGTATGCTTACCTGGCAGTACTGGAGCAGCTACTATAGCTGGCCCATTTTCAATCATATAAATCTGTGCATTCTATAGTTGAGCCATGTCAGCTACCTTTTGCAAAGACCGCTTCAACCCCGACAGAACGGGTTCACGAGCTGTCGTTTTGCTGAAAAGAGTGAGAGTGAGTACTTAGACTTGGTGGCTACACGCTGCTGGTATAGAGGTTTCTGTGTTCTCTATATGCAAATCAACCCGTCGTCGTCGTCGTCGTCGTCACTGCACCAAATGTCGCTACTTCTCAGCCGCCTACCAACGAAACCTTCGGCGACCCAAGAATGGAAGGATTACCCAACGGAATAATCCCATGTTCGGCGCGCGGCTCAGCTTTGGGTGTATGACTTAATCCACCATTCGATGCTCTGCTCCTCATTGTTCCTAATAAATGTTGCCGGTTGGAGTCGAGTGCAGCACAGGGACTTATAAATGCCGCAAACTGAGCCCCACCGTCGCGTCGTTGTCGGGGTTTCAAATGTGCGGCAAGGTGCCCTCAAATGTCGAAAAGTTAGTTTTCTCATATTTGAAGTTCAGATCGTTCAATTCATTACGGGCGAGTAGCGCTTGTTTCGTTCTTCTTAGGGGGGATTGGTAACGTATTAATTTATCGACAGCTGGGTCCTCCCACTTTTCCGATGCCAAAGAGCATCGAGAGTTGAGCCATACTTACCAAGGCGGATCAGTACCTGCAAGTACCTAGTTATCGACATCGAAAGAAAATGGGATTGGACTTTGTATTGCCTTTAAAATGGATGCTTCTCACGGCTTGGTCCGGGAATCGAGTTCCAATGCCATTAATGATCTCAAAAAGTTCAAATTTCTGTCGATTTCCTTTATTTCCCTGTTGAGGCTGCGCCGCCATGAGCCTTCGGGTTTGCCTCTACTGCGATGTCCTGCTTGGGTCCAATCTAACGCTTGATTGCAGATTTCGGTCCCGCCCCTGCGTAGAGTGTGGCCAACCCACCTCCACTTTCGATCCCAAATTTCTTTTGGGACATCGACGATGCAGCTCCACATTGGAGATACAATTAGTAGACCACCATGCACGAATTATATACCACAGGCATCTATTGATGAAGACTTGCAGCCGTTGAGTGTTCTCCGTTGATACACACCAGGTTTCCCTGGCGTATAACAGCACAGATTTCACGTTCGAGTTGAAAATTCGGATTTTGGTGCGTCGACTGATCTGGTTGTTTTTCCATTCATTTTTTAAACTCGCAAAAGCAGCCCTCGCCTTCCTTATCCGTACACCTATGTCGATCTTGGTGCCGCTATCGGCCGCCATTTGGCTACCAAGATATTGGAAGCTTTCAACATTCTCCACTGATTGCCCAGCTACCGTAAAGCTGGAAGGGTTGACCGTGTTTACATCAAACGATTTGGTCTAGTTGACGTTGATGGTAAGACCTGCCGCTGAGGAGCAATTGACAAGATCATCGAGATTGCTCTGCATATCAGAGTGCCGTTGAGCTAGGAGAGCAACGTCATCAGCCAGTTCGAAGTCATTTAGGTGCTCCATAGTAATGGGTTGCCACAGCAATCCACGATTTGGTCAATCGCACCAACCAGGATCTCGTCAAAAACGATGAGGAACAGTAGCGGTGATAGTACATAAATATCCTTGCCTAACTCCAGCAACGACCCGGATGGGATCGGACAAAACATCGTTGTGCAGTATTCTGCATGAAAATGCCCTGTACTGTGCTTCAATGAGGCCGATAATTTTCTTAGGGACACCCTTGCGGGCTTCCCACGTGTTTCGATGATTGAGACGGTCGAAAGCTTTTTCGTAATCAATGAACACCAGGTAGAGAGACTCTTGGAATTCATTGATTTGCTCCAGAATGATACGAAGCGTGACAATATGGTCCACACAGAATCGTCCGGCTCGGAATCCTGCTTGCTGCCATCGGAGAGTTGCGTCAATCTTCTCCTGTATCCGGTTAAGCATCACTTTGCAGAGGACTTTGAGAACGATACACAATAACATGATGCCCCGCCAATTATCGCATACCGTCAGGTCACCCTTTTAAGGTACCTTTACTAAGACGTCTTGCATCCAGTCGGCCGGAAATGTCGCGGTTTCCCATATGTTGCAGAATAATTGATGCAGTAGTTGTGCGGATACTACGGGGTCAGCTTTGAGCATCTCAGCTGATACGCGATCGACCCCTGGGGCTCTGTTCGATTTCATGCTACGGATGGCTGTTTCTATCTCTCCTGCACTGATGGAGCTTCGGTGTTGACACGGGTAATGCCTCGAACCCTTGGCGGATCATGCTGAGGTTTCCAAAGTGCTCGAACCAGCATTTCAACTGTTCAGCCGGGTCGGTCAGTAACTGTCCAGACGTGTCTTTCACGGGCATCGTAGCATTCATCTTGGTCCCACTAAGGTGACGTGAGACATCGTAGAGGAGACGGATGTTGTCGGTGTTTGCGGCTTTCTCGCCTTCGTCGGACAGGGAGTTCGCCCACGCTCTTTTGTCCTGTCTACATGAGCGTTTCACTTCCTTCTCGAGAGACGAATAGCGCTGACGAGCTACGGCTTTGGCTCCTCGTGCTTTCGCTCGCTCTATCGCGGCTTTGGCGTTCCTTCGCTCCTCTATCTTCGCGTAGCTCACCCAAATTATTCTCTCCGGTGGCGATGAAGGCGTTCTTCTTGATGGCGCTCCATTGATCTTCTACGTTTCCACCTTCTGGAATATTCGCATCACGGTTCTCTAGCTCCTCGACGAAGGACCTTCCAGTCGGCGTGTGTTGAACCGGCGCCCTGTCGCTGGATGGTGGTAATTCGCAGTCGGATCTCACCGATTAGAAGACGATGGTCGGACGCAATGTCGGCGCTACGTTTGTCCCACACATCAAGAAGGCTGCGTCTCCATTTTCGGCTGATGCAGATGTGGTCGATTTGATTTTCCGTGACGCCATCACGGAAAACCCATGTCACTTTATTCACTGGTCGATGGGGAAAGAGCGATCTCCCAATCACCATGTCATCGTTGCCACAAAACTCTGCAAACAGCACTCCGTTTCCGTTCTATTCTCCGAGACCATGGCGTCCCATGACGTGCTCATAGTCCGAGTTGTCGGAACCAATCATCGCGTTGAAGTTGCCCATGAGAATCTTGATATCACATTTCGGAATCTTGTCCACGACAGCATTCAGTTGACTGTAAAAGTTCTCTTTATCTTGCATTTCGGCAGCATCGGTTGGCGCGTAACATTGGATCATGGTAAGGTTTCGAACCCGTGTTCTGAATCTAGCTACAATTATCCTCTCATTAACAGGTTCCCACTTGATGACGTGGGCAGGAAACCAACTCCACGGTGGCAAGGAGCGTGTTCACCTCGTAGGCCAGAGTATAGCAGAATTTGACCCGACGCCAATCTGTGTTCTCCAAAGTTCGGCCAACGGACTTCGCTCAGTCCTTGGATCTCAAGCTTCACTGCCCATATTCGCATAGTCGATGTAACTACCATTGGCAATGCCACCGTACAAAAGCTAATATCTAACGCGTGTGCATATTTGTGACCAGTTTTATTCAAAAGATCACAAGATCTAACCCTTAGTTAGATGTCAACGCAGAAAAAATCTTGAACTTTATATTTATTCATTGAATTCCAAAAGTATGTTGAAAAGTACAGTGGCGCTTACATCGACTATGTGAATATGGGCAGTTCATACGGCATGCCTCATTGGCTAGTTGTGCCAGTTTACCCTGCTGGGCTAGGGAATGTTTTACCAAGTTCCAATTCTTGTCCGTTGTTTCGCGCTAAAAGTCGTTGCCGTTGAATCAGTTCGTTATCTTCCATTTTCGGTTTCAGTAACGATTTTTTGGGTTTCGGAAACAGTAGGTTGTAGGTCTAAGGCAGCCCGTGGTGGGGCTGCCAAAGTCTACGCTCCATACAAATTTTCAAATTTTCGTATGAAAAACAATCAACGAGAATCTTCAGATTTTTTTTTTGCTGGTATTCCTGCAGGAATTTTCTAAGAATTTCTACAGGAGCTTCAGGGCTGAAAGTCTCTGTAATAAAGACAAGTCAATCAACAGGAGCTTCTCTAGCCATTTAGAGGGGATAGACAAAATGATCGGGACAGGCAAAATGTTCACTTTAAAAAAAAAATGTGCATCAGAGAATATTTGTGCACTTTTCAAAAAGTGCATCAAATATTCTCAAAATTTTACTGTAAGTTCACCAACTAGTCGTATATCTGTGGACAAAATTTGGAAAGATCGGGCTATTCTCTTCGAAGTAATAAAGGTTCTTGGAAAAGGTTTGATTATCCGATTGCCAGCTTTGAGCTGTTATATCTCCGGATTCAATGATCCGATTGCAATAAAATTTTGGCCATTTATGACCTATATAATGAGCTATGAAAAACCTTTGACTTAAGTTGGAGCGGACCTGGTGTGGTGGTTAGAACACTTGACTATCACGCCGAGGACCTGGGATCGAATCCCACTCCCGACATACTCACAAAATGTGGGTTCTTCTTTCGGAAGGGAAGTAAAACGTGGGTCCCGAGATGAACTAGCCTATGGTTAAAAATCTCGTTAATACAGACAAAAAAAAACCTTTGACTTAACTTAAAATTCTCAACACGGAAGAAAATTATAACGATTAGATTGTTTTTCTAATAAAACACCAAATTATCCAAAACTTCAACATCGTTTCAAAACTCAAGATACAAAATTTAGTTCATTTAATTTCCCTCTTATTGACTTATATATAAATGTGCTTTGAAGGTAAGTAACAAAACAACACAGCCGCCAATAAATTGAAAAAGTAATGGGATGCATATTAAAAATAGACCGATTTACTGAAAAATTTAAAATTAATTTAGATGTTTTTAAGAAATATTTGATGCATTTTCCGAAAAGTTACAGCTAGTTGACCAATTTTTGAAAAGCGAAATTTTCGCTTCGTCCCGATCATTTTGTCTGTTCCCTGTATTTAGAAACTTCTGTAGTGATTTCTCCAACAATTCCTTCAAAATTTCTCTGTGGATTCATCCAGGAAACTCCCTCTTAAGATTTATTCAGCAATTCCTGCTTCTGTGATTCCTCCAGAAATTCTACCAGCATCCCTAAAAAACATGAAACGATCTCTGCGGATTCACCCCAAATTTCCTCATGAGATTCCTACATGAATTTATCTTGGTATTGTTTAAGCAATTTCCCTTGTGAATTCTTTTGGAATTCCTGCAGTGATTCTCCTATATTTTTTGCTGAAAATTCTCCTTAGGTTTCCAGACGTTCATTCACACTTTTTTTCAGAAATTCCATCTGGAATCCTTGTAGGGATTTTTTCAGAATGGAATTCTATAAGAAATCCTTCAACGATTGTCCTAGGAAATACTTCAGGAATTTTCCGGATTTTTTGTCCACAAATACAGGAACTTCTCTAGAGGTTGCTACAGAAATTGCTTACGAGATTCCCTCAGAAATTTATGTAGGAGTTCGTTCTGTAATTTCTCGGGTGATTTCTCTAGGAATGCTTCATGGGCCTCGTGGCCGTGTGGTCAGGGGTGTCAGCCTTGGAGTGCGGGTTCGGTTCCAGCTCCTGTCGGTGAAAACTTTCCGTTAAACGGAAAATTCTCCACTGGACCACTGGGCGTTTTTCCGTTGTCTTATGTTTGTAATCGTTTAGTTTATGCAACCTCTGTTTGAAGACGGTGTTGTGTTTTTTTTACGGGGGTTCATCCAGAAATTTTTATCCGGATTTTTTTCCAGAGGTTTAAGTCAAGTACGATACACTGAAGATGACCTTACAGTTAAGGTCGAAATACGTACCTGTCAAGGGATGCAAATTCTTAGTAGAATATAAAGGAACAGTATATAACCCGATTTTCTACTTACTTAGGCACAGCATGTTGGTAGTTTAGCTTAGGTTTTAGACTGATTGCAAATATCTAGTAGAAGGCTCAGAATGTTGGTAATAGACAAATTAGGAGGTTAAATTTGTGAAAAAAATCGCGTTCCGGAGGAATTCAAACCCACGACCCCGTTTTCACTAGACCGGCGCTTTAACTAACTAAGCCACAGAACATATAACGATTATGAGGAATAGAAAGCCAATCTGACTCCGAGTCCGGACACTCCTTTTTCACAAATTCATGAACACTCATTTTTTTACAAATCCATCTCTCTTTTGGCTTACATGCCAATCCACTCGCATTTGAGCCCACTAACTAGAAGTGAGAGCGACTTGTTTTTATGAAGCCAATAGTTACTCACCAGGCCGTCCCTTATTTTGCAAAAAATGGAAATGTTATAAGTTCGTTGTTGAAAAAATGCTCGTTTCATAAGAAATGATCGTGTCGAAATTTGGAGTCCGTATCTTAAGTCTAAGTGGTCCCTCAAAGGGGCCTAAAGTTGTCAAAAATTGTATGGGATTGAGAAAAACATAAAATTTTTTCGACGTGAAAATACGCTATTCTACTAAAACCGAAGATTTTAGGACATTAAAGGGCCAAAAACGTGCTAAGAATCGCGATATCTCTACTCGTTTTCAAGTTATGGAGCAAAACGGACTAGGCTTCCTTCGGGGTCTAAAATATGGTCAACAATGATAATTTTTCGGTTGTTTTTTGCCAATAATTCAAAAACGAGAAGTGATATCGCAATTCTAAGTACATTTTTGGCCCTTTTGGGTTCTAAAATCAATAGTTTTAGTCGAATAGCGTGAATTTTCGTCGAGAAAAATGGTTTTTTAAGGCCCATACATTTTTTGACAACTTTAGGCCCCTTGAAGGACCACTTAGCCTTGAGATACGGACTCCAATTTTTGACACGATCTTTTCTTAGTTAAAATGATCATTTTCCAACAACGAACTTATAATATTTCCAATTTTTGAAAAATAAGGCACGGCCTATTACTCACACACTCACCATACCTAGACACTAAGCAGTCTGTTTTCTGCTTGTAGTTAGTGGGCACAAACGCGACTGTGTTGTAGATTGGCATCTGAACCGAAAGAGAGATGAATTTGTTAAAAAATATTTTTTATGGTGTGACTTCGGAATCAATTTGGCTTTCTATTCCGCAGAATCATTACATGTTCTGTGGCATAGTTGTTTAAAACGCCGGTCTAGCGAATACGGAGTCGTGAGTTCGAATCCCACTCGACCGCGATTTTTTTTCCACAAATTTCAGCTCTCGATTTTTTTGTTATCTGAATTAACGAGATTTTTAGCCCTAGGCTAGTTCATCTCAGGACCCACGCTTACTTTCCTTCTGAAAGAAGAACTCACATTTGGTGAGTTTGTCGGGAGTGGGATTCAATCCCAGGTCCTCGGCGTGACAGTCACGTGTTTTTACCATCACACCAGGTCCACTCCACATCTCTCAATTTGTCAATTGGCAACATTCTATGCCTTCTAATCACAAGTATTTCTAGTATGTTTCAGACATACCAGCAAAACTGGTAAATGCTAGTAAAGGTGATATATATATACTGTACTCATATGTTTCCTTTATAGAGAATCACATTTGTTGAAGCTTTTCCGATGACAAACTTCACTTTATTAAGGCGAAACTGGAAGCATTTTCTCATTTTTTCGGTTTTTGATTTTTTATTGAATAATGAAGCAATATTTTCAAAATCGGTTTTCGTGCACATGTAGAGTATAGATCAAGGTGTCTTCTAAATTTTTTTGAGGTGGAAAATGTTTTCCATTTTTGTAGAAACCATTTTTTTTGTAATTTTGTTCAAAAATGGTTTCTGCAAAAACGAAAAACATTTTCCACCACAAAAAAATTCAGAAGATACCTTGATCCATACTCTACATGTGCACGAAAACCGATTTTGAAAATATTGCTTCGTTATTTAATAAAAAATCAAAAACCAAAAAGTGAGGAAATGCTTCCAGTTTCGCCTAAAGTGGATGTTTTTATACAGTAATTTTGCTTTTGGGATCAAAATATGACCAAACCCCTCCGGCCGGAAAAGGGTTAACCTCACAGTATTGCAGCAAAGTTAATTTATTTGTTATATCATTCTTAAAGGTCTTGAACCCACGCATCAGTACCAACTGCATTCTAACAGCAATTCATAACTGATTTACTACATGCGGTTGTGTACTGCACACCATATTTACAACTAGCGAGACGAAGAAAAGACCAACTATTGTCAAGGATGAATGCGAATGCACAGCCGACAGAAAACTAGAATGGAACGGAATAGACGAAGGAGGATTGTTTCGTTCCTAATGAGAATTTATAACTTTATTTTGCTTCGTCTTAGATGTGCCATCATATATAGGGATGCTGGAGTCTGTTGGTAAATCCAGGTGTCGTCGGAGAATGAGCGAGCAAAGGTTCATGATTTGTGCGTCTGTCTTTTAGAGGGTACCTACTAATAGTACAAGACAGATGAGAAGCACTTACTACTTTAGGGGATGCATATCGTAAGGTGGGGGTGTGGATTCTAGCATCATGGCATAGTGTCATTTATTTCTAATAGAGATGGTTGCACCAGTATGACTGGCTTGTGAAACATTCACATGCATGACAGCTTATTCCATGCTCATTAATCCATTTTATATTTTTCTTCACCGGACATAAAAAATCGACAGATTCTGATTGTTTGGTTTCGGCATCATACCATGAATCAGGGGTCCATGGGCGGTCCATAGTGGTAATCTAAACCAAATTAGACAACTATAGCGACACTATAACGCTGTTTAGACTGAATGAATAAATACGATTGACAGCCAACACATATTTCACAAACTCTCCATCATCTCTTTCGACTAGTCAATTGTTTTTTGTGTATTCTCATTGGTTTCATTTATTATGGAACACCTAAAAGCTAAGCCAAAGCTCTACCATCTGAGTCACCGAAAAATCGTAAGTTTAAATAAACCATACACCCAATAAATCAAAACCCGCCCACCTATTATTACAGCATACCAGGCACGGCACCCGCCAAGCTGACCATCGCCGTTGGTGGCACAACCTTGGAAATCTCACCTGACGTACAACGATAAACGACATAACAACACAAACGGCACTTGTCCCGATCTCCCGGAGAAGGCCACGGTCAGCCTCCCGCCCTACCGGCGGCGTTGATCCGTATGCCTTTGCTCCTCATGCACAGTAAGCCCTTGCACAAAGCTCATTGAGCGCGATACAATTGGATTGTATCAATTGCTGTTGCGCAGCGACGATGGTCGAAGGCTGGAGATGGTCGAAGGGGTGTTCCTTAAGGCTTAAGCCCAGGCTGCTGAATGGTGTTGATATTGCTTGTTTCATATTGTTATGCATCTTGCATAGGTCATCTCGGATTCCCCCTGCGCTGCGCTGTGGACCCATGTGTACTGGTGGTGATGCTGGTTGGGTGGCGCAAAAAGGTTGCCCACGGGCACCTAGATGATACACGGCCGCGATATCACCAGGAATGGTAAGGTGTAAACATAGCAAATAACTTATAATCACTTTTTCTCGCACGGATTCCACTCAGGGGGATGGGATTTCATGTTGGGGAATGAGGGAAAAAGAGGACGGATGTTGCTTCGAGTCAATTGTGTGTACGCTTCGGGTCGATTTTTTGTGCTTTTCTCAGGAAATACAATCCGATTGCCGTGCACTTTTCTCCATTTACAGACAATCCGGGCTGGTTACAGTGTCGTCAATGTGCACTCTTGTGGCAAAGCTGATTGAGCTCCGGCTGGTCTTTACCTACATGGTACCAACACGTCTTTACAAGGGCAGAGCAGAAGAATGCACTATTTTCTATTTTTTGCTAGCCTTGCTTCTATGAATTGGAATAAGGGAGCGTAGCTGGAGCTGGTACTACGGGACAATATGTTCACATAAATATAGAGAAGGAGATAATTGTTCAGCCAATTTGATTGAAACGAAACATTAACAGAAGCACATCAGATGAATTGTGATATTCTGCTTGATTGTGTTCAGTTCTTAATACATTCCAGAACAATATAAGTTCTTTATTGGTAGCTTCACGAACTGTTACATTGATATTATTCTTACTAAAAGCTATTTTTGAATATTCTTTGTTACCAGAGATACCAGGAGAAATTTTCAAATGTTTCACACTTAATATTGTAAATTTTGCACCGTAATCTAGGGGGAAGTTGATCATTTTTCATCAATTCTTTTCAATAAAGTTTAGATTATAGGTTTCGACTGGATCCTTGTTGATTTTTCTGGAAAATTTCGGCTTGAAGTCTAACGAATTGTGTTGATTAATTACTGATCATCGTCGACGCGACGTTTCAGTCCGGCTATTGGACCATTCTAAGAGCTCGATACGCCAATTGACAAGTCACACAGTTTTGTTTAATTTTAAAGCCGTCGTCGGGTTGAAAAGGGTCTGTTACACTTTTGGGCCATTCGTTCCGGTTGGGTTTGGGAAATCCCTAGCTGGTGCACAGGTACTACCTGCCGGTGCAGACTATTGCCTCCAGAGGGTTTTTTTAACATATTCGAAATACTCTGAGAGCATGTGCCTCTCGAAACTTCCTCAAAGATTTCTTCAGATTTTTCTCTCATTGGTTTCAGAAATTTAAAAAAAAATATATTCAAAATTTTGTTGACAGGAGTCTACATGAATCTCATTGACTTTTTCTACGGTTTAGCAGATTTTATTTCAAAGAAGTAATTTTTTTTTCAAATTTGTCGGAGAATTTCCAAGAAGTGCTTCCATAATTTCTAATAAGTCACTGCATACCACAGTTGCTAAGGAAAAATGAACTGAGTCTTAGACGTTTTGTGCACTTGTTGTTTACGACTCGTATTCGAAAAAAATCGGCAGCTTTTCATATAATTCAATTCGTGCGTGGGAAAATGTGCTGAATCATGACTTGATAACTGCACGGTGGAATCCCTACAGGAGGTCCTTCTGGGATTTCACAGGAATTCTTTCCAGGATTCCTCCAAAACATCCTTGGCAATTTTCCCCTAATTTGTTCCAGGACTCCTCCAAGAGTTTCTTCTGGGACTCCCAGGCAGTTCTTGATGAGATTCTTCAGGGCGTTTATTTGGCATTCCTTCAGAAGTTCCCTCTGGGGTTCTTTCAGGAGATTCCTAAAGAGGTTCCGTCTGGGATACTTCAAGAGCTCTTGCCCGGATTCCTCTAGGAAGTACTCCCGGGATTCTTTCAATGATTCTATCCTGGATTTCTTAAGAAATACCTTCTGAGATTACTTCAGCAGTTCCTGGATTTCTTCAAAATTCCTTCCGAAATTTCTGTAGAAATTATTTACGAGAATCTTCCAGGAATTCCTTCCGTGGATTCTCCGCAAACTTATCCTAGGGGATGATTTCCTTCTGTGATTCCTCAGACAGTTTTATCTGAGATATTTTTTGGGGTTTCTTTAAAAGTTCTCCCTGGGGTCTGTCCTGGAGTTTCTTCTGATTTTTTTTAAAGTTCCGCCTGCTTTCCTCCAGGAACCATTGCCAGGATTTCTTCTGAGATTCCTTCTGGAACTTCAAGGGATTACTTATGGGATTTCTCAAGGAGTTCTGGAAATCCTCCAGGAAGGATTCTTATAATATCTTCTTTTGAAATCTCTTCAGAAGTTTCTTTGACTTCCAGAAGGTACTCCTAGAAAATTGGAATCCCTGAAAAAACTTTTGGACAAAAATTAGAAAAACACTTGTAGGAGTATGAGAGCTTCAAGATGTTTTCCGGAAAGATTTCCCGAAGGATTCCTGGAAGAATCCCGGAAGCCTCTTGGAATTCTTGGAAGAATCTCAGAAGAAGTTCCTGGAGGAATTACTGTACGAATCCCGGAAGGAGTTCTTGAAGCAACCACAGAAGTAGTTTCCGAAAGAATCCCGAAGAAGTTTCTGTAAGTCAAAGATCTTAGAAAGAATTTCAGAAGAAATCCCAAAAATAAATCTTCGAAGAATTCCGCATGGAATTCCTGAAAGGAATCCCTGACGGAATTCTAGAATGAGTTTCTTCTTCTCCGAGAGAACTCCTGGGGGAATACCGTAAATAATCCTGAGTGAAATTGCTGGGATTTCCAGAAATATTTTTCAGAAATATTCTGGAAGTAATAAAAAAACTAATGAAGACATTAAACAACTATTAGAAGAATCTACGATGGAGTTTCTAGAGGATTTCCAGAAATCCATGCGAAAAATCCGGAAAAAAAATCGCTTAAAGTCCCAGAAGAAATCTGTGAAGGAATTCCAGAGGGAACTTCTGAATAAACCCCAAAAAAATCTTAGATGGAACTCCCATAGGAATCCTTAATAATAAATTTGTGGACAACTAGAGAAAAGAATTCTGGAATGTCAGAAAAAAAATGCTGGAGTAACCCAAGAAGGAATCCTGAAGCAAACTCTGAACTAATTTTCAGAGAAATTTCGGAAACTATTTCGAATGAATCTAGAAACTCCTGAAGTAATATCAGAAGGTATTCCTAAGGAATCCCAGAAAATTTTTTTGGATGAATTTCCGGAGTACTTCCTGGAGGAATCCTCATAAGAGTTCTTGAAGGAAACCCACACGGAATCACACACTGCAATAAGAACTTCAGAGGGAACATTTGAAGGAATCCTAAATGAACCCCCGGAAGAATCTCACCATGAACTCCCTGGGTACCCCAGAAGGAACTCCTTGAGAAGTCCTGGAACAAATTTGTGGAGAAACCGCGAAGGATTTGTGGGTGAAATCCCGGAATGAATTCCTGTGGAATCCCGGAAGGACCTCTGGAGGAGTGCTCCGTGCTGTCATCAAGTCGTAAATTAGCATAGTTTTCTACGCACCAGAACACCACATTTTGAATTAAGTTTAACAAGTTTAATTCGCTTGTGTTTCCTTCTCCAGTTTTTTTTTTCTCTGTTTTGTCCTCCAAGTCCCACAACAAGTTGGTACCAAAACAAATAACAATAACTCATTTAACAGGCAATAACATTTGAATTATTTTCACGTCCAACCAATGTTCGGGTTTTGTTCACACCTTGGTTCACACAAATTTGGTGAAGTTATAAAGCATCATGTTGTACACCGACTTAATTTTTTGTTGTTCAAAGCGTTTTACAAATGACAAGAAAGTTGTTATTAAGCTTTGGCAAAAATGACTGATGAGGTAGATTACCCAAGTAACCACGGCGCTGAAGCCTTATTCCATGCAGATATACGGTGTATTTAGAGCAATCATTACTTTACATGAACAATTAAAGTTGACTTAAAGTGGAAGTGGGCAATTATGCGACTGTTCTAAGATTATACAAGTATAATCTTAATTTGATTCTATAATTGCCCATTTCCACTTTTAATCAACCTTAAGTTTGCATGTAAAGTAATGATTGCTCTAAATACACCGTATATCTGCATGCAATAAGGCTTCAACGCCATGGTTACTTGGGTAGGTTTTCCACGGAGTTCTCTTGAAGAATCGGACTTCACTCTACGTTGGTTCTGACAATAATGGCTTGTGCTTTATTCATGATATTTCTTAGACCTACTTAATTACTAACACATACAAAGTTGGATTGGGGAGGGGCTTGGACGATCATACGATCGATGTGTCTTAGAACTGTGGTCAGACCAGACCGTGGGACCGCACCGCACATGCAATACTGACACGACGAAACTCGATCAGTTCATAAACATTCAACTCCATCGAATGCTTATCGCAGCAGCATGGCATGGCAAGTGTTGTCAGGAATGGATATACCACATTAGGGACAATGGAAATTCGCGATTTCGCGGGAGCCGCCAAATCCGCAAAATTTGCCTTTGGTTGCGAAATGTGAATAATCCCGCGAAATGCCGCGAAAATTGACAAAATTGTGAAAATACCTTATAAATTTCAATTTTTAAAACACAAATTGACTGATTGTATAGCATAATACAAGTTTACTGTATTTTCAATGTATGATTATTTTCTATTTTTACGTCATATATGTTACTTTTTCGATGAATTCATCATTAGACCTCTGAAAACCAAGTGAATGATTGGCATGCAAAATTAGCGTTTTCTTCATAAAAAACGGTCAAAAATATGTGACCGCGACAGTGCCGCGAAATTAACAATAGTAGTCCGCGAAATTTAAGAAATTTTGCCGCGAATTTCCATTGTCCCTACCTATTATGAAATAAGAATTACATATAAAATGACCTAAATCCGGATTAGAACTCGAGGCCTGTAGATTGCCAGCCGCATGCCTTCCTATCTACGCCATCCTAGAGATGGTGAGCAAAACAAAAAGCAAAACATTATCTTCCCAACTGAACAACGCCTTATACTTCAACAGCTGTTCAATCCAAAACACGTGTTTTCCATTCTGATTTCGCTGTCAGTATTTTTATCGCACGGTGAGAAAATTTGTATCGAATGCGGCCAAAAAGTGTTGGTCCTTATTGAAGATATTGTTTCCAGACGAACAAATTGCGATATGAATGTTTTTATTTTTATTATTAAATATCGATCTTTAAAAATGTATGACAATATGTGGTGCGGTATGGTCTTGGACATGGTGCATTCACAGCATCTGTTCAGGTAATCAACTCATGCTCAGTCGAAAATCCGTTAAGCAATTTTTTATTCATGCTTTTGTCATGGAATCTTGATATTATGTTCAATAAATAGTGCATAAGGATGTTTAGGGATACTTGAAATGTGTCGAATTCTGAATGCTGTTTGGTTATCTAGGTGATTGTGGGAACAATATTCAGTAAACACGAGAGCACTGAAATGTCAAATGCATTGATCCAAGCGTCTCGTACAATCGAACTGCTGCGGAAGATAAAAAATATAATAATCAAGGTACAAGATATCTTGTTACTAATAATAATAAATAAATGCCTCATTTTTACGTTGATCATGTCTCTTGGCACTCAATGTTAAACTTCATAATTGTATTCTGGTTTATTTTATTTGATTCGTTTAATATTTTGGTTCTTTAATAACTTGGTTGTCTAAACAGTTTTAGCCATGATTTATCCCATAATCCGAACAAAGTTCCGAGTCAAACTATGATGGGCTGAAGGCGTTATTTGACAAGTGAAAAGCCCATTATTCAGAAGCATATGCTTATCGATACATCAGCTTTATCAGATGCAGACAAATGTTTTGTTAAACTCTTTTGTTAAGGAATCAATGCTTGTCGAATTAATTTCTTGTTAAACTTTTGAAAAGCGTTTTAATCATCATTGTTGATACCGATGAGGAAAGTCGAACATTGACTATTTTCTCAATTGAAAAATCATTAAACAGTAATGTGTAGAGCATAATTTTAGTTCAGCTATCATTACCATTATAAAGCAACAATTCAGCAAGCTTGCTTGTTTGTGACTTGCAATGTTAGTTGGGAATACCACAAGGCACCGAATACGCTAGCAAAATGCGATTCACCCACGGATGAACTGCAGTAAAACCTTTGGTCCAATCCTTACCCTGTCACTCCCTCAAAATGTGACCTTCTAACCTTGAGCTGCCACGAGTACCCTGGCTTCCACCCATTACTAACACTAACCACCCATGACAGTCCAAAAGACGTAATTTGTTAAAGTCCAGGAAACGTAAAATAATTAGAAAAAAAAAAATACCTTAGCAATGTGCAACGTAGCGTACAGTGCCCTATAGGCATTGTGCCATAGATTCTTAAATTTCATCGTTACCTCAAATTATGCCTTCATTGTTATTTTTAAATATATTACTCTAAAACAAAAACATTTAAGATATTCTTCTTCGAGCGATTCCCGGAAGAATTCTTCGAAAAATCCACGAAGTAGTTCGTAATGGAATTTTTGGCGGTAATCTTCCAACATTTTCGGAGAACATACTGAAAGAATCCGCAGAGTAATTTTCAGACAAGTTTCCGAAGGGATCTCTACAGTTATTTGTGAAGGAGTCTTGAAGGAAATATTTTAGCAACATTTTCAGATAAATTGATGGAAGAATCTTCTGCGCAATTCGTAGACAAGAATTTGAATAACTCTTGAAAATCATTTATGTAAGGAGGCATTTCTGTTAAGGTTATTATTTTAAGGAATTTTAAAAGGATTGCTCAGGACGGAATCTGAAGAAATACTTAAAAGAACTTCTAGTGAGTTTCTCATAAAAAATGCTGAAGATTTCTTTGGAAGAAATGTAGGAAACATTTTGGAAGAAAACATATTATGGATTCCTTGCAGATGCAGATTTTTTGGTAAAATCCTTGAAATGATTTCTGGAGGAGCATTTTTAATTTAAGAACTCTCGTGAATATTTCTGAAGAACTTCGCCAAAAAATTGCTTTAGAACTTCTCGAAGGAATTTCTTTGATATTCATTGACGATATTTATGGCCACATAAAAAGCCCAAGGAAACCTCGCGGATTTTTTTCAAAAGAAATTTAAAGAATTTCTGAAGGAATGTTTTGAAAATTTCCCGGAATAATTTATGGAGAATCATTGAGGAAACCTTCGCAGAAATTTCTGAATAAATCTGCAGAAGTATTCCCGGACGAATCCTCAGAGAATGTTTGTGCTCAGGGGAAGTTCTGGAAGAATCGTTGAATTAATTTCTGAAGGCAGAGAATAATCCACGCATAAACTATTCATGAAATCCGTGTCAGATTGTCTGGAGATGAATTTCTGTAGCCAATTTTATAAGAGAAATTCCTGAGAAAAACATTTAAAAAAATGAAATTCTTGTTTTCGAAATTTCTAGGCTAATGCTTCGGCAGGAAATTTTGAAGACTTTTACGAGGCATCCTTGGACAAACATTCGTTTAACTAGAACAATGCTATGGAAGAATCCGTTGTTTGTTTGTGAGTTTCTTAAAAAGTCCCTTTGAATAAACCTTGAAGGAATTAATGGAGTGATCTTTGGGTAAATGTCTGAATACCAAAAGATATTCCTTTAGGAATCCAAAGAGGAAATCCTAGATACATCTCTGGAGTCTGGAGGAGCCCCTGGGAAATCTATTGAGAAAATCCATAGAGGAATCCTGGAAAAACGCCCCAGAGAAATTCTTTGGAGAAATAACAGAGGGCATGCGTACATGATTTTGCAAGAAATTCCTAGAGGGATCCCCAGAAAAATCCGGTGATGAATGCCCGTTGAATTTCTGGAGGAATCCCAGTAAGAAATCACGAAACAATCCCCAGAGAAATTCCTGAAGGAATCCGTAGGGAAATCCCTTGATAAATTCCTAGATAAATCCACAGTGTAGTTTTAGGAGGAATCATTGGAGAAATCCATACACCTACAAAAAGCAGTGGATACATCCCCAATATAGTTTCTTTAAAAATTTCCGAAATACTCGATAAACATTGTTGCTGTACAACAGATAAATATACCACTCTTAACCCTTAAGCTGAAAATTTAAGCTGAACAAGCTGTTTTTCAGTTATGATTGTTAGTTGGGTAAGCCCTGCTAAGCTACCAGCAAGAATAGCAGGACGAATTCAAGCAGATGCTCCTGAAAAAATACAAACAAATAAAAATCCGGAGGTATCGCAGGAGAAATGTCTGGAAATTTGTTTATAGAAATATTCGGTGCGATTATTATCGAAATTCCAGGAGGAAGAACACCAACATAAACTCCTGAAAAAAATCACAACAAAAATGCCTGAAGAAAATCCACCAAAAATTCCAAAAGTAATCTTGAGAGGAATTCTTTGAAAATTCTGGAAACATCCCCAGGGATGATGATTAACCTGGGCTTGTTAGGGGAATATCTGTAAATAAAAAGAAAATCGCGTTAAGTACTGTTCCTTTGAATTCCACTAAAAATTTGCATCCTTTGACAGATACGTATTTCGACCTCAACTGTAAGGTCGTCTTCAGTGTCTTGTACTTGACTCGACTCGAGTTCTGAAGCAACCCTATGAGAAATTCCTGAAGGAAAATCCCTAGATAAATTCCCAGATAAATCCACAGAGTAGTTCTAGGAGAAATTTTTGGAGAGTTCCCTACACAAATCTCTGGATCCACCCTAAGAGTAGTTCCTATATTCCTGGAACAAATCCTGCTGGAATACTAGCAACAACTTCAGATGGAACCAAGCAGTACTTCCTGAAGGAATCCCAGCAAAATTTCTGCGGTACCCTTTGGAAATATCTAATGTGATTCTTATAAAAATCTTCGGAAGAATTTATTGGAATTTTTCGGAGGAACACCAGCCCGTAGAAGAATCACAGCAGAAATGCCTGGAGAAATCATGAAAAAAATCTTAAGGCGAAACCGGACGCATTTACTCACTTTTTGGTTTTTGATTTTTTATTAAATAACGAAGCAAGATTTTCACAATCGCTTTCTGAACAAATTTAGAGGAGGATAAAGGGTTTTTTTCAAATATTTTTTTCCTGATGAAAAATGTGTTCCGTTTTTGTAGATACCATTTTTTAGCAAAATTTATACTTATTATTATTATTTTTCTTCACTATCGAGATTTTCAGCCCTCGGCTGGTTCATCTTGTAACAAGATTTAGAAAAAAAATGTTTATGCAAAACATTTTCCACTAAAAAAATAGAAGATACCTTGATCCTTCCTCTGAATGTGTATGGAAACCGATTTTGAAAATAATTCTTTGTTATTTAAGGACAAACGTCTTGAAATCCCGCTGCAACAGTGCATCAGAACTTCAGACGCACAAATATCAAGAAGCAAGCTTCAAACAGCCGTGTATTTTATTATTCTGTTCCTGCTCACTTTTAATAAGCTTAAAATAAATAGCTCAGATGCGCTGGTTTTGCTTACGAAGATATTTGTACTTTCAAAATCGTGAGGAGGTGCCAACTGCCCATTATCGCATAGTTGACGTAACCACCATTGGCAATGTCAGCACTAGACCTGTGCGCCGCCGCGCCACGCCGCCGCCGCCGACAGTTTTTGCCCCACGCCGACGCCGACGCCGATATCGGCGGCGCGCCATACGCCGATGTTTGTCACGCCGCCGATTTTCATTTTTCACGCCGGTTATCAGGGCGCGAACAAAATTTTGTTTACATTAAGTTGAGATAAAATACTAAAACTCTTTCGAAAATTTCTCTAAAATTCCAATCAAAGAATTTTTCAGAAGTTCTTTAAGAGATTCCTTCTGGAGTTTCTTCAAAGATCTCCAGTAGTTCCTTCAGAGATTCAGGGATGCCTCTAGGAGTTTCAACACGCATTTTTTTTCAGAAGATCTCTCAGGAAGTTTCTTCAGGAATTAGTCCAGAAGTTTCTTCAGAGATTCCTCTAGGAGATCTCTCAGGAATTCCTCTAGAATTCCAACAACGGGTTTCTCCTGGCGTTCTGAATTCTTCAGAAATCACTCCAGGAGTTGGTTCGTTCAGGAAATCCTTCCTGGAATTTTTTCAACAATCCCTCCTGAAATTCCTATCGGTATGCCTCATGGAAATTTTTCAGAAATCCTTTCAGGAATTCTTTTAGGGATTTATCTAGGAGTTTCTTCAGATACTCCTACAGAAGTTTCTCCATAGATTAATTCATGAACATTTTCAAGTATTCATGCAGTATAGTAGTTCTTTCAAGAAATGCTCCAAAAGTTCCTTCGGTGACCTCTTCAGGAGTTCCTTCAGGGATCTCCTCAACAATTCCAGGAGGATTCAGGAATGCCTCCAGGTGTTCATTAGGAATTCCTTCAGAGGTTCTTTAAGCTATTTCAACAGAAATTCGCTCGGGTATTCTTTCAGAAGTCCCTTCAGAGATTTTTTCAGGAGGATTCATAGATGCCCCCTGGAGATCCATCAAAAGTTCCGTTAGAAGTTCTTTCAGGAAGAAGGTCCTAGAAATTAGTCTAGGAGTTCCTGCAGGGATTCCTTTTGAAGTTCCTTTAAAAATTTTACTCTGTAATGGCTTTTCCAGTTTTGATACATTTAAAATACAGCTATTATTATATCTTGTCCGACGTTTCGGTTACATTTGGTACCTTCCTCAGGACTCAATTATTGCCGATTTTTCGTCCAGTGTTGTTCTGTCGAACAGCAGTTAACGATTTTTGGATTCGAGTGCGATAGAATTTCACTTTGAAATGGCTTATCTAGTCTTGACGTTCGAAATCTAGACTTGACAAAATTCGAATACAGCTATTTTATTAAGTTCTTTTAGACATTCATACAGGAGTTCTTACAGAAATAAGTCCAAGAGTTCCTTCATAGATTCCACCAGGAGTTTCCGGCATTCATGAAGATGTTTCTTCAGAGGTTTCTCCTGAATTTCTTCAGGATAGCCGTATGGGACCTGAGGATTGATAGCCGTATGGGACCTGCGCTGGAACCAAGAGGCAGAGGGTGCTGGCTGATCGATGGACGCTGGAGCTGGATGGCAGAAGGTACTTGAGGCGGAAGACGCTTCGAGCCAGGAGGAGCTTGGTAGCCTCTTAGTAGCAGACGTAGCTTGAAGCCAGGGCCTGGTAGCAGAGTCTGCTTGGAGCCAGGAGCAGTCTGGTAGCTCGGTTGCTAAGGAGGAGCTCGGTAGGCTGGAGGAGTACGTGACCAGGTGAAGCTCGGGACGCGTCGGATCTGAGAGTGTGTGATGAGGAGGAGTGTTGAATGGTAGGTACATCCTTGGAGGTGCATCACACAGCTCAGTGGAGAGCTAGGTATCAACTGGTAGGTAAATGGAAATAAATTGTAAATATGTTATACCTAGATTGAATAAAGGAGAGGCACTGAGCTGGTAGTGATATCAGTCAGTGCCTGGGTTTGGAGAACAAAGCCTCGCCTGTGTTTTTATTTCCAACATCCTGGAGTTCCTTCGGAGATTCTTCCTAGAATTCTTCCTTGAATTTCTTCGGATATTTCATTTAGAATTCCTTCAGAGATTCCAGAGAGAGTTGCTTCTGGGATTCCTCTTGTAATTTCTTCAGAGTTTCCTCTTGGAATTCCTTTGGAGCTTTCACTTCCAAATTCTTCGGAGCAGAGATGCCAGATATACAGATTTTTGACCTTCTTTATAGACAAGATACAGAGTACAGGAAAGTACTAATTTTTAAAATATGATACAGATTTCTTCAGAAAGCACAGAATTTGAAGTTATTTTCCATAAATTTAATGAAAACTTTATAAATAGCTGCTTAAACATTAAAGAATTTATGAAAATTTGTACATTTTCACACAAGTTTTAGAAAAAAATATCAGTAAAAATTAAAACCCGTCAAAAAGTAGTACTTTTTTGTTAGTTTCTTTTGAAATCTAGGACACTCGGTGTCTGCTATAACCTCAAATACGGCGATACAGAAAAATCTGTATTGATACAGATTTTTGATAAAAATAATCTGGCATCTCTGCTTCGGAGTTTCCTCATCGAATTCCTCCTAGAATTTCTTCGGGGTTACCTTCGGTGAGTCCTCCTAGAAATCCTTCGGGGATTCCTCCTTTCTGAGTTCTCCTGGATTTTTTTCGGGAATTCATCTTGGAATTCCTTCGGTCCTCTTAGATTTTTTTTAGGAATTTCTCCCGGAATTTATTTATTATTATCCATTTATTGCGATTTTTTTTTCGACTTAGACTTTGATGCGATAAATTTCGTCGTACTCATTTTCGATTTCGCTGTCAATCTCAGTCGCAGGGTTTCTGCAACTCGCCCGATAATGTGACAGTTTTCGCCGGCCGTCTCAATGTTTACCATTAAGGTCTTTTGTTCTCAGTCCACCAGCTGGTCATGTTTGCACAACAAAACCAGCTGGTTCACCGATGTTTACGTTCATCCTTTTTGTTCTCGGCTACCAGCTGTTTATGTTTTCATAACAAAATCAGCTGGTTTCGCCTGAATCGGGGAAAGAAGGCGAAAATGTGTCATAAATGTTAGGTTAGTACCATATTAGGGCGAGTTCAATTTCGTCGCCAAAGTCTGATTATTCGTAAAAAAATACAATATTGTAAATAAAACAAGATTTCTTCAGGGATTCCTCCTGTACTTCCTTCGGGGTTACTGCTTAGGTTAGGTCTTCTTGGAACTCCGAGGATTCCGCTTGGAGTTCCTTCGGAGATTCCTCCCGGAATTCCTTAAGGGGGTTCCCCCTGGGATTCTTGCAGGAATTTCTTCTGAAATTCTGTCGGGTATACCTCCTGGACTTCGTTTGGGGATTTCTCCTGGCATTCATTCTGGAATTCCTTCGAGGATTTCTCCTGAATTTCCTTCGAGGGTTCCTCCTAAAATTTCTCCGGGGATTCCTCCTGCACTTTTTTCAGGGATTGCTCCTGGACTTTAACGAGGATTCCTCCTGTTTTTTTTCCAGAGATTTCTCCTGTAATTCCTTTGAGGTTTGCTCCTAGAATTCCTTTTGGGGTTTCACTTCAAATTTCTTCGGAGATTTCTCCTAGAAGTTCTTCGAGGTTTCCTCTTGGAATTCTTTCGGCAATTCCTCTTAGAAATCCTTCAGGGATTTCTCCTGGAATTCCTTCAGAGATTCCTCTTAGATATTTTTCGTTGATTACTCTTAGAAATCCTTAAGGGATTCTTTTTCGAATTCACTTTGAAATTCCCACTGGAATACTTCCGCGGATTCTTTCTGGAAATCCTTTGGGGATTACTGCTGGAATTCTTTCGGGATTTCCTTGTGCAAATTCTGCGGAAATTTCTTCTGGAATTCTTTCAGGGCTCCCTCATGGAATTCCTACGAGCATCACTCCTGGAACTCCTTCCAGGATTACTCCTAACATTCCATTGGGGATTCCTGCTTTAATTCTTTTGGGGAATCCTCTAGGAATTCTTTCGGGAATTCTTCATAAGTTTTTTTTCCAGTGATGTCTCTAAGAGAGATTCTTGAACTACATATCAGTGATTTCAGCAGAAGTTTATTCATGGATTCATAAAGGAGATTCTTTAATGCTCCTCCTGGAATTCTTTTGGAAATCATTCGAAAATTCCTTGAAAATAATGCGACCTTATTATCAAATGTGATAGCTTCTGAAGGTTCTAAGAAAACAAAATAAAAACGGTAGCAAAATATATATTTTTGCCCTTAATTTGCAATGGAGTAATGCAACATGCACTAATACGGATACTGGTAATTTCACAATAGGTCTAATTACTGGGCACAGTGAAGGACCCGAACAGGAATAAAAAAAGGTGTTCATTCAGACGTAAGGTTATAATACACAGGGTAAGTGTAGAATTAGCATAAGTTAAAATACACGTAAATACAAACAAAAAAAAAAAATACACAGGGTCAAATATTTGACAAATGAACTCAAGAAAAAAACATCTGTTTGACACTAATGAAACAAACAAGATGTTTGAGCATTGGTTTCTTTTTGGTCAAATATTTCATCCTGTGTACTGACATAATAATAATTCATGTCATAAATGGTCATGAAAAAGCAAAAACTGAACTACAAATTCTACAGCGTTGAGACAACTTCTTTGTTTCGCCAATGTTGACATTACGGTCAAATTTTGGTCACGCCGATTCGCGCCGCCGCCGCCGCCGCCGAAAGCTGCCACCGGCGTGACGCCGATGACGCCGCCGCCGCCGGCCAAAAATGGCCCTCACGCCGCCGCCGAGCAAAATAAAGTCGGCGCACAGGTCTAGTCAGCACTCACAAGCTAATATCTACCAAATGTGCATAATTGTGACCAGTTTTATTCAATAGAGCACAAGATCTAATCACTAGCTAGACATTAACGTGAAAAAAAAAATCATAAACTTTTCATTAACCATGATTGAAATTTCAAAAGTGTGCTGAAAACTGCAGTGGCGCTTACGTCAGCTATGCGATTATGGGCAGCAAAGTCGGCCATTTTAAGATTCTAACAAGTCTGTCCTAAATGATAAATCCAAAACCAAAAAAGAGGAAATGCATCCAGTTTCACCTTAAGAGAGTTTTTTAATTTTAATTTTTGAGTATTTTAACTTATACTAATTCTACAGTAATTCTGAAGAGGAATTACTGAAACAATCCTTAGAAAATGCATAAATTCTAGGACAAGTGTACCGAATAATTTTAAGAAGAATTGTCCGTACGGTTATATCTAGATACATCTCTAAGGGAGCTTCTATTGAAATCCCTGGAAAAAATTCTACAGAAAGAATTTCTAGAGGAATCTCAGCAGGAGTTTCTGAAGGAATCTCAAGAAAAACTTCTGGTGGTATTACAGTATGAGTACCTGAAATAATCTTAACGAAATATTTGTAAGAAATATTATTAACATCTCTAAGAAGAAACAAATGAAATCCTGTAAGAATTCCTGGGGGAATTTCTGGAAAAATCCCACCATTAACTTCTGTAGGATTTTCAATAAAAAACCTTGAAGGTTTAAAGGTGGAAGCTCTACAAAACACGTTAGGAGAAAACCTTGGAGGATGTTTTGGATAATCCCGAAAAAAAGTCCTGAATCATTTCAAGAAGGAAATCTACAACATTTTGAAGAATGATCTCAACTCCTGCGTCACATGTTTGGGGATGTCAACATCAACAGGCAACGTTTGATGTTTGTTCTGTTTCAGCAGTAACTAAGAAGAAACATGTTTCAGAAATTTGAAACGTTATTAGCTTGGAAGGTTGGATAGGGCTAGGCGCTAGAAGAGCAGAATGAACTCGATAATCCGGAGTCGGGTTCTGAAGCTTCCCAAAAATATATCTGGGGAACGGAATGTTGCTCAAGCAAAAAATTTCAAATATCATCTAGTCAACTTTAATTAGTACCGCAAAAGTTAGAACACTTGACTATCACGCCGAGGACCTGAGATCGAAGCCCACTCCCGACATACTCACAAAATGTGGGAAGGGAAGTAGAACGTGGGTCCCGAGATGAACTAGCCTAGGGCTAAAAATCTCGTTAATACAGACAAAAAAAGTACCGCAAACCAGGGTCAAATTGATCTTCGAGTCGAAGTTGATAAGACGTTCTTCTGTTAGACTAAGCATACTTTAAACAGTTTTCTTGCCTGTATCCTACCGTTGAAATCTGATAATTTACGATATTTGTGAAAAATATGCTTTTTTTAACAAAAAATGTCTGATCAATTTCAACCCGAAGATCAATTTGACTCTGGTTTACGGTAATCTGTGAAAATTACAACTTTATACAGCATTCCGTTCCTCATATATTTGAAAAGCATTAGAACTCGACTCTGGATTATCAAGTCCGACCTGTAATTGGGAAACAAAATCGGGACTTAGGGATAAAATGTCGCAAGACACCTTAGGTCAAGCATGTGAACCTAAACATGTATTTATCAAACAGATTAATAAGAATACATATTTAGGTTGTTAAAATTCAGCAAATAAATATTCAATAATAATTAAAACACGCCATCCATGTCCAGAAAGTTTACCACTATTCATTGTAATCCATTTGTTTTGTAGTCTGATAAGTTCAATCTGCAATACTGTTGTGTATCAAATCCCATCCAAATGATGCAATCATCTCATTATGCATTATATAATTTATCATTCTAATTAGGTTGACCAAAACACCCAACGACACCGGGGTTTGATCCGTAACGCAATCCACCACTCGATTGTTGAATCCTCCTCCCATTTGGTGACCATCATCGCCGTTTGAACCTTCCGACGCGACAGGCATCTGTTACAACAAACTAATCGGATGCAACCGGAGGAGGACCGGACGGTTCGGTTCGGCGGGTAGTCACACCGACCACAATCAAATCACATGTCATGAAATGTTTGCTTTTTTATCCAAGCCGGTCGACCGGTCTGTTTCGGTTCGCACCTCCCATATGTGACGGGTCGGTCGATCGTTAGTTCGAATTAACAAACCAATAATTTACGCGCGCCCAATGCCGAAGTGGGCGGGTGACCAATCCGAATTTATCGCAACGCTATCATTAGCGTGACAGAGAATCAATCTAAATCTAATGAGCACAAATAAATAAATTGCGAAACCGCAAAAGACCGAAATTGACAATCGAATTGGTGGATGACGATGCGACGAGAGTTTTTTTTTGTCAACGCTAGCCGTGAGGTCATGTTTATCGATGTGATTATTGCAGGTTTTGCAATTAATTCTAGCCTGGGGCAATAATCAGAAATTACTTGTTTAATCGAATCTGCACATGCCAGGGTGGAGATTAGTAATTTATAGTGCTTGATGAAAAGCTTTTCAAGCTCTTGATGTATGTGGTAAATCAGTTGACCACCACCATCGTGTTCAATTTTCATGACGCTACAGATAGAATTGCTTATTGTTTTATTCAGATGGGATCTAATCGGGTTGATACTTATAGGAGTTTTTTTGGATACTGCAGAGGGTCAATTTCGAGTGCATTCTATACACGAATTGGTCTTAATATTTATGTTCTAAATCTAATCTTGCGGTTGATTCAAATTGCAGCGTCACCAATCTTGAATTTGCATTCAACAAACCCCTGGTCCTCACCTCACATCCTGCGGATGCCATAAAAAATCTTCCAGGAATACTCCCATAATTCCTTCTTTGAGTCCCGGTATTCTATTATTGATTTTTCCCGAGTTTTCTTTGGAGATTCCTTCAGAGATTCTTTCGGGGATTTCATTAAAGATTCCCCCTGAATTTCTAGCTCGGTGTTCCACTCGGTATTATTTCATTGATATCTATATTCCCTTAGGAATTTCTTCTGGGATTCATTTATGGATTACTTTCGGAATTTCTCCTGGATTTTCCGAAGATTTCCAACGTAATTCCTGAATTGTTTCTTTCCGAATTTCCTTTAGGGATTTTCTTCCAGGAATCCTGAAGGAATTTCTTCGAGATTTTTTTCACTGATTATCCCCGTGATTGCGTCAGGGATGTCTACATAATTCTTCCTGAGTTTTCTACTGGGATTCACTTCAGTCCTCCCGGTGGTTTCTTCGTAGATTCTTAGTAGATTTCTCTTAGTTTTCCTTCCAAATACGTTCAAGGGTTCTCCCCGGATAGCATTCAAGAAATCCACCGGGATTCTCTCAGAGATCTCTCTCACGGAGCCTGTAACGTAGGTAGATCACTTTTGCGTATTCGCTGATAGTGCAATACTCGGACTTTACTTACCCGAGACTACACTTGATGCTAGAAAAACAAACAAGCTTTTACTTACCTATTGAGGACTGTTAAGTTCTGGTAATTCAAGAAATCACGTGAATTCTTATTTCAGAACACATTCTCTAATTTGACTGAATTTTGAAACTAGCCAAAACCTCCGGGTTTTTCTTTGTAGTCGTGGGACTAAACTAGAAGCAAGACATGGATGGGTCTAGAGTTCCGATGCATAGATACATATATATCAGTATCAACGAATTGTTTTTCTAAGATACTTACCTTACCAATCAGGCTAAGGCCTGAGTGGCCTCTTCTGTACATAGTAGCCGTCTCCATTCCACTCGGTTCATGGCTGACTGTCTCCAGTTCCGCACTCTGCGTAGGGTCCACAGATCGTCCTCCACTTGGTCGACCCACCTAGCTCGCTGCGCTCCACGTCTTCTTGTACTGGTCGGATGACTCTCGAGAACCATTTTAGTCGGGTTGCTATCCGACATCCTGATGACGTGACCCAACCACTCCCGATGTTCGCGGTGCGGACGATGGTTGGCTGAGGATGCAGCTCGTGGTTCATTCGCCTTCTCCATGTCCCGTCTTCCATCTGCACTCCGCCGAAGATGATACGCAACACCTTCCGTTCGAAAACTTCAAGGGCGCGTTGATCCTCTACACGTAAAGTCCATGCTTCGTGCTCATAGAGGACGACCGGTCTAATCAGCGTTTTTAGATAGTTAACTTCGTGCGATGGCGAACTTTGTTCAATCGTAGAGTTCTGCGGAGTCCAAAGTAGGCTCGATTTCCTGTCACAATGCGTCTCTGAATTTTTCTGCGGGTGTCGTTGTCGGCGGTCACCAGTGAGCCCAAGTACACAAATTCTTTATTCGCCTCAATTTTATCACCGTCGTAAGAAATTCGGGATGGCAGGCGCAATGATGCCTCGCTGGAGCCCTTTGTCATCATGTACTTTATCTTCGACACATTAATAACTAATCCGAATTGCCTGGCTTCACTCTTTAGTCGGATGTGCGTTTCCGCCATCGTTTCATATTTATGAGCTATAATATCAATACCATCAGCAAAACCAAGCAGCTGAACGAACTTCGTGAAAATCGTCCCACTCGTGTTTATCCCCGCTCTCCTTATTACACCCTCTAACGCAATGTTGAACAGCAAGCACGAAAGACCATCACCTTGCCGTAACCCTCTGCGAGATTCGAAGGGACTCGAGAGTGTCCCTGATACTCGAACTACACACATCACTCGATCCATCGTCGCCTTGATCAATCGTATCAGTTTATCCGGGAATCCGCATTCGTGCATAATCTGTCATAGCTGTTCTCGATCGATTATCATACGCCGATTTGAAATCGATGAACAAGTGATGTGTGGGCACGTTGAATTCGCGGCATTTCTGCAACACCTGACGGATGACGAACATCTGGTCCGTTGTAGCGCGTTCACCCATGAATCCAGCCTGATATGGCCCCACGAACTCTCTTGCAATCGGTGATAGACGGCGGCATAAATTTGAGAGAGTACCTTGAAGGCAGCGCTCAGTAGTGTGATCACGCGATAGTTCCCGCAATCCAACTTGTCGCCCTTTTTGTAGATGGGACACACGATACCTTCCATCCATTTCTCCGGTAATACTTTCTCCTTCCAAATCTTGGTAATGACCCAGTGTAGTGCTCTCACCAGTGCTTCTCCACTGTATTTTAGAAGCTCGCTTGGTAGTTGATGTGCTCCAGCGGCTTTGTTGTTTTCAACCGGCCAACCTCCTCCTCAATCTCTTGAAGGTCAGGGGCCGGAAGTCTTTCGTCCTGTGCACATACTCCTAGATCTATTACCACGCCACCTTCGGTACTTGCAACGTCGCCATTGAGGTGCTCATCGTAATGCTGCCGCCACCTCTCGACCACCTCACGCTCGCTCGTGAGAATGTTCCCGTGATTATCTCGGCACATGTCGACTTGTGGTACGAATCCTCTGCGCGAGCGGTTCTGCTTCTCGTAGAACTTTCGTGTGTCATTAGCGCGGTACAGCTCTTCCATCGCTTCGCGATCTCGTTCTTCCTGCTGGCGCTTCTTCATCCAGAAGACTGAGTTCTGCCTAATCCGCGCCTGTCTGTAACGTGCCTCATTCGCTCTCGTACGGTGTTGCAGCATTCTCGCCCATGCTGCATTCTTCTCGTTTTTCAACTGTTCACATTCGCCGCCGTACCAGTCGATTCTGTGATTCGGAGTCGCGAAGCCTAATGCTGTAGCCGAGATACTACCTATGGCGGATGTTGCCAATGTCCCTCCAGCCATCTTCAAATGTAGCTGCGCCAAGCTGCTCTTCCGTTGGTAGGGCCACTGGTAACTGCTGCGCGTAGTCTTGAGCCACTTCTACGTTACGCAGCTGCTCGATGTTGAGCCGCGGCGTTCGACTTCGACGCGTGGTGATAACTGTCGAAAGTTTTGAGCGCATACATACAGCGACTAAGTAGTGATCCGAATCTATATTCGCACTGCGGTATGTGCGGACATTGGTTATATCCGAGAAGAATTTACCGTCGATTAGAACGTGGTCGATTTGGTTTACTGTTTGATGGTCGGGTGATCTCCTGGTGGCTTTGAGGATATCTTTGCGGGAGAAGAAGGTGTTTCGGACTACCATACCACGGGTGGCTGTAGGCTGTTTCGCCCGATTACCACTCTGTATATTTCCTCCCCTCCTACCTGCGCGTTCATGTCGCCGACAACGATTTTCACGTCACGCGGCGAGCAACCATCGTATGTTTGCTCTAACTGCGCGTAGAACGCTTCTTTCTCGTCACCAGGTCTTCGTGTGGGCAGTGGACGTTAATGATGCTGTAGTTGAAGAAACGGCCCTTAACTCCCAACATGCACATCCTTGCGTTGATCGGCTGCCACCAGATCACACGTTGTTGCATCTTGCCCAACACTATAAATCCTGTTCCCAGTTCATCGGTGGTGCCACAGCTTTGGTAGAAGGTAGCCGCTCGATGCCCGCTTTTCCACACTTTCTGTCCATTCCAACAAAGTTCCTGCAATACCACGATGTCAAAGTGGCGCAGATGTAGTTAGTGACTTGCAATTCCATGTTTCAAGTTTCCTTATTTCGTCGCGTGGGTCTTTGCCGATTGTATCGAGTCGTATTTTCTCCTATGTTATTCGCAATGGGGATTTTTACGGGTGGCTTATTGGGCCTACGCCAACACTCCTGTCTCGCCGGTGGGCCATCGTGCCAGTTCTGTTTAACGTCCCAACCAACACTGGGACGACCACGCTGATGGGGCTACCACCTTGGATCTAGCTGGGCGTGGTGCAGCATTTCTTACTCAGCCGCTGGATGCCAGAACAGACGCTGTTTGAGCCGCACCTCCTTGATGAACAGACGGTCGGGTCGTACCTCCTCAATCTAGCTGAAGTCGGAAGGACAACATTGCCCACGCTGCACTACCAGCTAAGCACACAATTCTTAGCTGGCGGTCTTTGTCATCGCTTGACCCGTGGAAGCATGATGTAGGAACTTGTGAGGACCAGAGCTTTGTTGGGCGCTTTCCTTATCGACTCACCGTTTTGCAGCCCAAAAAAACTCCTGCAACGGTCTCAATATGTTGAGCAGAATACGTGACCTGAATTTGTGGCTGTTGAGAAGTTTAGCATTATTTCTTGGTAATTGGCGCATTTAAGTCTGTGTCCTTTTTTGTAAAATAGAATGTAGGACCAGCCAACTAGCAGGTAGATTCTGAAGGTATCTTTTTTTAAAATTGTATGTAGACATTGACAATTTAGTAAAATTCCCGCATACCATTTCGTTCCATACTGTTCTTGTTTACTCTATCACTTGTTTACCAATATGCTGTTCGATAAGTACAGGTACAAAATACCTGCGAAAACGAAGTAGCATGTTCTGTCGTAGTAGAAATGTAGGCCTTGGAAACATGAATGAGGGAAATTGGAATGGAAATCTACTTTAATTAAGTTGTAAAATCCACACATTTGTATTGGCAGTAAAAAGTTTTAATTGCGCGTGTGGCTTGTCCGAAAACATGCTTAATTTTCTTGTTATGAGTAAAATTCGCTATCGCAGTCATAGTTATGACTTTTCCACCGATCCCAACTCTGTAGGTGCACATTACCCAGGAAAACCTATGCCTCACATGTAGGGCACCTCCCGAACGCTAATGGAATATTGTCGTCCATTTAGTTGTCGGGGCGTGCAATTGAAGACCTGCAAACATTACTAATTTTCATATCCCACTGACTGTAAGTCACGCGTCCCTGTTGCATGCTGCTCGCTCAATTACCTGGAGAAAATACGACTCCGAGGCTCGCACTTGGTAACGAAAGCAAACATGCTACCATACAGAAGTCGTTCCTCATACCTGCTCGATCCAATACGGCGACAGCAATCGCCGTCGTCGTCGTCGTCGTCACCAACTGGATGTTGTAGTCCGGCACCTGTAAATGAAACCATTAACAAGGTTGTGGAAAACTGAGTAATCGTAATTGCATGCAATTTACTATAATTCTACGGTTTCGTATTTGACTTACGTTTTCAACTAGAACACACGTGTGGTGCGCTGTGCACTGTGTGTACTCGTAACGCGATGCCGCAAAAAGGTGCCAGTTACCTGGTAGCACAGTTCTTTTGATGTCGGGCACCACCGCCATTCGACTGCGCCGGTGTATGGAAATGCATTTCTACAAATCATTGCTGGTCCTGGTCGTGATAACTTTCCACACCGAAAGAGGAAATCGCATCGCGTTCCATCGTGTGAACGAATGTGTGGTTTCCATCCTCGGAAAGGAAATGGATTTATAATTTATTACCTCCAGAAGGTAATTTGAAGGAATTCGGTCAACAAATATGACGGTTGGGTGGTTCTCGATGAAAAGCTTTTGAGCATGAACTTTCGCGGAAACAGAACACGTGATGGAGTGCCATTCAAAATGCTGCAATTTGCTGTTTTCAATGTTTGAGCTCCTACTTGCTTTACTGATTGGGGTTGAAAACAACTGCATTGAGAAATGTTGTTGTATTTGAATGTATAATATTTTTTTACTACGCATTGGAATATCACCTTTGAAACTTTTTATTACTTCCTGAACAGGAATAAACAACTGCCATGCTACATAACTGTGGCATGAATCAGTGGGAGATAACATTTATCATTTACATCAAATACTATGCATATTTACATGATTGGAAATGTATAAGCTAGGTACATTGAGTTAATAAGTTTTCATAAAATCTAATTGTCAATTGTTACTCTCTGTGTAATCCGATATGATTATCAAAAAAATCGTCTTAACTCCACGTCACTTGTTCGATTTTTTACTAGATTCTATGCCTCATATCAAAGTTTAAGCCCTTAAAAGCTTGTATGGGAAAACGGTGCTTTTTATTTGAACCGTATCGTTTTTCAAATAGAGTTAATACAATCCTGGTATGTGTTGAGTATATTTTTTAAGCCCATTCTTCATGCTTCGCTTCATTTGACCTTACTCTAAACTCAGTTATTGTTGTCATAATGCACAAACCATCTAAAATGATGGACAGTTAAACTAACAAAGCATTCAAATACACAGCTGCCCAACCCAGGCAGCTTCATAAATCTCCAAGTTTAACACTCCCCCCATGCAGTCTCCAATTGAAGCCTCATATGCATACAAATCGATACGGTTCGGCAGTAAATCAATCAGTCGAATACCTCCTGTCACCGTTGCCCTCTGAATGATGGTCGTAATAAACCATTAATTAAAGCCAAAACCAAATTGGCAATCATTTGCTCGGGTGCGACTTGCCCAGGGTGCTATGGAGGCTCGAAATTTGCACTGGACTAGACAAAATTAATTCAATATTTTAACTGGCTCCCAGCTGTAACAGCCCGGCAGCGGCTTTGCTCCCGAGTGACAAACACCCATAACCAAGGCTCTCTCAGCTCGTTTGGGGCGCGCGAAAACTGTCACAGCAATTGGTGCAACGTGTTGCAATGCAAATATGCGGGCCCCGATGTCCTGACTGCGAATTCGGTCCAGCCAGCAGCCCTGTAAAACCAACATTTTGCTCGGCCGGGCTTCGATACGCATAAATATTATTATATTGGAAGGTAAATACAATATTTACATTTTATTAGCACAAACACACAGACCAACTGGCCAACGGATGCATTCCCATCAGCTAGACCAGAGGCTTTTAGGTCGCGCTTTCCGGAGCACAAAGAGTTGGGCGGACTGAAGATTCATGTATGCCACATTTCTTTCGTTATGCTAGTGAGTAAAATAAGATGAAGCTCAACTGAAATACTTTCTTCCTTAACAGAGAGAAGCTTGGGGCTTCAGGGGTTTTCTGTCTGAGAAGTAACTGTGACTCACTTCTAACAAATAAATACTTACTTGCTAGAGGTTAGTCACAGTGATATCTGCGCAACAACAACCTACAGTCACCATGACTCTTCTGTGACAAATGTGTTACTTGGGACTGAGGCATCTCTGTAACCCCTGAAGCTCTACAGAACGGCCCTGAAAGCGTTTGAAAAACCACTGAACGCTCCTAAAATCCCTCTAGAATGCTTCTGGAACGCCTCTGAAACCGACTAAAATCCCACTGAACACCTCTAAACGCCCCTAGCATCTCCTGAAATCACATGAAATGCACCTGAAACGCCATGAGACCCCCAACGCACCACTTGCATAGCCATCACTGGTGCAGTTCGTAGTACACCCACTTTGGTCCTAGACGTAATGCTTCACCTGCCCCGGTTAGATGAATTCAGAAGCTGGAAGCGGAAAAAAGTGCTCTAAGGTTAAAGAGAACAAAAACACTGCTGTCGGGAAACTTTACGGGTTACCTCATTGAATACGGGTTACCTGGATGGAAACGGTAGTTAATTATGAATTACCTTATAATGTGTTCATTCCTTCCCACCAGGAGAAGGCTCTATAAATTTCTTCACAGATGGTTCGAAAATGAATAATCTAACAGGCTCCGGAATCTATGGCCCTAGAACAAAAATCTCTGTCCACTTAGGACAGTGGCCCACAGTATTTCAGGCGGAAGTATATGCAATATTAGAATGCGTGTTATTATGCCTGAGGAGAAAGTATAGGTTTGCAAAAATATGTATTTTCTCTGACAGCCAAGCGGCACTTAAGGCGAAACTGGAAGCATTTCCTCATTTTTTGGTTTTTGATTTTTTATTAAATAACGAAGCAATATTTACAAAATCGGTTTTCGTGCACATGTAGGGTATGGATCAGGGTATCTTCTGATTTTTTTACGCGGTAGAAAATGTTTTTCGTTTTTGCAGAAACCATTTTTGAACAAAATTTCACTAAAAAATGGTTTCTGCAAAAACGAAAAACATTTTCTACCTCGTAAAAAATTCAGAAGATACCCTGATCCATACTCTACATGTGCACGAAAACCGATTTTGAAAATATTGCCTCGTTATTTAACAAAAAATCAAAAACCAAAAAAATGAGAAAATGCTTCCAGTTTCACCTTAAGTCTACACTTGTAACTCAAAGCTAGTGTGGGAATGCATTCTGGCTTTGAAAAACTTATCCATACGCAATCGAGTCTACCTATATTGGATCCCAGGACATACGGGTCTAGAGGGAAACGAGATTGCTGATGAGCTAGCCAGAAATGGATCTAATGAAAGGTTCATTGGCCCTGAGCCCTTCTGCGGGATCTCAGACTGCTCTGTAAAAATGGAACTGAACAAATATATGGTCAGTCAAATCACATCAAACTGGAATGCACTTCCCCATACGAGCCAATCTAAAAGGCTCGTAACGATAAACCCCAAGAAAACCCAACAACTATTAGGTCTCAACAAAAGGGATCTCAACATCTACACCGGTCTATTAACTGGACACTGCCCCTGCAGATAACATCTACAAAAGATCGGAGCAATCCAACCCTCAAATTGCCGCTTCTGTGACGAGGAGAGGGAAACATCAGAACACATCCTCTGCTATTGCAGTGCACTCACCCAACGTAGGTTCAAAGTTCTCAGCAAGCCCTTTTTAGGGCCTGCTGACACATGGATCTTATCTCCCAAGGACGTGGTTGGCTTCATAAAGCTAGTCTTGCCAGAATGGGGGAGTCACATACTGTAACTCAGGATCTCTATTCATCAATAATAGATGGTCTTGAGTTCAGTCAATACCAAGGTATCTCAGTGACAAACATGTTACTGAGATAACTTGCGTACCTCACAGCAAAAGCGTATATCACAATAGTTCTAAAATCTGGACGCAGTGATCTTCACCCGAAAAACGAGAGAGACCCCCTGGAATACCCTGGAACCTCTGAAACTCCGTAAAATTCCATGGAACGCCCATGAAGTCTCCTGAGATTCTCTGGAACACCCCTGGAACGCATCCGAACCCCCCTGAAAACCAATGGAACACTTTTGAAACTTCTTGGAAATCTCTGGAACGCTCCTAAAATCCTCTGGAACATCCTGGATGCCTTCAAAATTCCTATGGAACTCCCTAAGACCCCTGGAACACCTATAAAACGCCCTAGAATCCTTTGAAATACTCTGAAACCCCATGGAACATCCTTGGAACGTCCCTGGGACCTTCTGGAATCTGCTGGACATCCATGATACCACACTAAAACCTCAGAAATGCTCCTGAAACACCCTCAAACCCCCTGCAACACCTTTGAAACCTCCTGAAGCCTCATGGAACGCTTATGAAAGCTCCTGGGACCCTCACAATCGCTCCAAAAACCTCCTGAATTCCGCTGAAAGACTTCTGGAACGCCTCTGAAAACTCCATTAACCTCTCAGGACTGGCACTTCTTTGATTCTTAAATTACATCGCGGTTGCGTTGTTTACGACGAATGAAGGCTATTGATGGTGTTGTACATTTTCACAATGGCGCGCGTCTTGAAAGGTTAACTCAATGAAACACCCCTGGAACGCACTTGGGAACCCCTTGGAGATCCATAAAGCTCCTTGGAGCTCCCCTGGAGCAGCCCATGGAATATCCCTGGGACTCCGTTGGAACGACCCTGAAACACCTTAAATTTCACGATTAGGCGAATCGAAAAAAAAACTGGCTGTTTCGGATAAGGACTGTATCGTTAATTATGAGTACACCTTTGAGGCTCTGTATTAAAAAGACTATGCCTTATTTTGACAACTGCTATTTGTCTATGTGTTGCTAACGTTGTAAACAAACGATAACCTTCATTAAAAGTTAAAGTTTTTCACCAAGCGGATCAATACGAGGGTTTACGGAAGAGAAGCGAAAATCGATTGTGACCAGGCACTGCAATGAAAAATGATTATCGCTAAGAAAATTAGCAAAAGTTGAATGTTTTAGGGTTTTTGTTGCTCAAAATGCTATCAAACGATTCAGTATGCATAACAAACTGAAAGACTTACCCGGACGCGGCAAAAAAACAGTTGTTTCCAAGTGAAGTTTGGACAGCAAAATTTGCAAAATCGTTAAAGGAAAATAGGAGGTATCCATCAAAGATTACGCAACAAAGTGTGGAACGACTGTTGGTATGGTTCAGCGCGCCAAGGAGCGTAATTCCCTGAAGACCTACCCAAAACAGAAATGTCCAAAACGTAGTCAAATTCTGGCGGATTATGTGAAAACTCGGGCTCGGAAACTGTACGACGATGTTTTGAGCAAAAATTTGCAACGTATGTCAAATTGGTCTACAAGGCACTTCCAGGGGCACAGTTTTTCACTGTGAAGCATAGTACGGATGTTCCGAATTAGGAGAAATCGTTTTTTTGCGAATAAATTGGGATAACGTGTTGGTTTGGCAACCAATTTGTCAATCTGGTATGAAATCGTCACATTTCTTCACCGTCCCAAGTATGAACGTCAAAATATACCGGAAGGAATGTCTCCAGAAACTTAATTTGCCACTCATCTGAAAGCACAAAGGTCCTACATTACTTTGGCCGAATTTGGCATCCTGCCTCTATGCGCGTGACACCTTTGACTGGTATGAAGAAAACAATGTTCAATTTGTGGAAAAGGCAATGAATCCTCTAAATTGCCCGCAAATAAGGCCCGTTGAGAAATAGTTAACTTTGATGAAAGGGAAACCACGGAAAAAGGATAGAAGAGCAGAGGACGCCACAAAATTGAAGAAAAACTGGTTCAACGTAAGCAAAACCGTCGTCGGAACGGTTGTCCAAAACCTTATGAAGAACGCCAAGAAGAAAGTGCGAGAGGTGGCAAGATCCACGAAAAATTGAATATACAATCATGTCATGGGCTTTTCTGATGCTCCATAAACAATGTAATTGAATTTAATTTACAAAATAAATAAAACATTTTCAAATGCAGCAATTTTCTAGTGTACTCATAATAGTCCTTATGCCAATCTTCAACAATAAGAACCAATAATTGAAATGCATAATGAAAGTGCAATAACAAAAATATATGGATTTCTGTACGAATTTCTGCTGCTCTACCTACTCTCACAGAATATTTTGACGATTGAGTTGGGCCGCTCCGCTCAAACGTCAAATTTTCTGTAAGAGTAAAAACGACAGCATTAATTCGTACCAAAGTTCATATTTAAAAATGCAGTGGCATACGTAGAACCGCGCATAACTAGCGAACGGAAGGTCCAATTTAGGTCTTCATAGTTTTGTTCGGTTAGTTTTCACCCAAGCAATGCTTATAATGTTGGTTTCTTTAAACAAGTGGAGTTCGTGTGTTGATTTATGACTTGATTAAGGCCCGGTGAACCCCTTCAGGAGGTCCTTCTGGGATTCCACAACAATTCTACCCGAGATACCTCCAAGAAATCCTTCGCGGTTTGTCTACTAACTTGTTCCAGGGCTCCTTCAAGAGTTTTTTGTGGGATATCCAGGGAGTTTTTGATGATATTATTCCGGAGGTTTATTTAGGACCCTTCAGAGGTTTCCTCTGGAGTACTTCCAGGAGTTTCTGCTGAAATTCCAAAAAAGGTTCCATCTGGGATGCCTTCAAAAGCACTCACCCAGGATTCCTTCAGAAAGTATTTCAGAAAGAAAGGTGAATTGTGGAAAAAAGAGTGTTTATGGTGTGGACTTGGGCTCAGTTAGGCTTTTCACTCCGCAGAATCATTGCCGGTTCTGTGGGTTAGTTGGTTAATGCGCCGGTCTAACGAATACGGAGTCGTGGGTTCAAATCCCACTAGAACGCGATTTTTTCACAAATTAATTTTTAAATTTGTCAATTGGCAACATTCTGCGCCTTCTAATTACAAGTTTTTTTTTGTGCTCCCGAGATTCTTCCACAGATTTTTCTGGGATTTCTTTAGAAATACCTTCTGATAATACTTTAGGAGTTCTTAAATTTCTTCAAAATTCGATTTGAAATTCATGTTGAAATTAGTTCCGAGATTTCACCAAGATTCAAGGATTTCAAGGATTACCACATTTTTTTCCTGTGATTACTCCGGGAATTTCTTACGTGGTTTCTCCACAAATTTATTTAAGGATTCCTCCATTTTAGGATTCCTTCAAAGATTCCTTCTGGGACTTCAAGGGATTTCTTCCGGGATTGCTCAAGGACTTCTGGTAATCCTTTTACAGAAAGTGCGTAAAACCTCTTCCTTCGTCACCTTTTCTCTGTGCACTTTGTCCTCCTGCACTTTCCATTCATACACTCCTTCCCAAAATTCCGTCTAGATTTTTTTCCAGGAATTCCATTCGGGACTCCTCTTGCAGTTTACTCTGGGATTTATTCAGGAGTTCTTTCTGAAATCTTTCCCGGAGTCCTACAAGAACTTTTCCGGAATTCTCCTAAGAGCTCCTTCCGGGATCCTTACAGTAACTACTTCTAGGATAGCTACCAGAATTCCGATTATTTCTTCTGGGCTTTTGTCAGGAATTGCTTCTGTAATTTCTTCAGGAACTCCTTCGTGGATTCCTTCGGGAACTTTTTCCGGATTTCAGTTTGGAGCTCTTACCGGGATCCTTCCGGGAAGTTCTTGAATTCTTTATGTAACTGCTTCCGGAACTTCTTTAGGAATTCTTTTCAGGATTCAGCTAGCAATTTTATTCTGGTATCCTCCAAAAGTTCCATTTGGAATTCCTGCAGATCCTTTTAAAACCCCTCCAGAGTTTATTCTGAAGTTTTTTCCGATTTTCTACTGGACATCCTTCAAGAGATTATTAGGTAGTATTTTGAGTATACCTTATGAAGTTTTTACTCCAGCAAGTTCCTTCTAGTTTTCTTCCAACAGGAGTTTTTATTCCTAATTAACGTCTGAGATTCCTAAGAGGTTCTATCTGAGATTCTTCCAAGAGCTCCTGTTGGAGGAAAACCAGATCACGGCTAGCATTGTTGTCAGCCATCAATAAGAATCGGAGGTCTTGTCGGAGGTAGACGAAGTCCTCCACCACCTCGAAGGAATCCCTGTCTATCGAGGCATTACTACCATGTCGTCCGCAAAGCACACAAATTGACCGGATTTAGTGAAAATTGTACCCCGGCTGTTGAGCCCGGTTCGTCGTATTACACCTTCCAGAGCAATGTTGAAGAGTAGGTATGAGAGTCCATCACCTAGTCGCAGTCCCCGTCAAGATTCGAATGAACTGGATAGTTCACCCGAAACCTTTACGCAGTTTTGCACACCGTTCATCGTTGCTTTAATCAGTCTAGTCAGCTTTCCAGGAAAGCCGTTTTCGATCATGATTATCCATAGCTCTGTGCGATCGATACTGTCATATGTCGCTTCAAAGTCCATGAACAGAGAATGCATTAGGACCTGGTATTCACGGTATTTCTGGTGGATTTGCCTTACGGTGAAGATCTGGTCCGTTGTCGACCGGCCGTCATTGAAGCCGGTTTGATAACATCCCACGATTTCATTAGTGTTTGATGACAGGTGACGAAAGATGATCTGGAATAGCACTTTGTCGGCAGCATTCAAAATGGTGATCGCTCTGATGCTCTCACATTCCTCACATTCCACTGCTGCATTAGAGAAGTCGTTCTTCCGTTGTCGTGATATCCCGGGCCCAAGTCCTCCATGCCATTTAGGTGCTCGTCGAAGTGCTGCTTCCACCTTTCGATCACCTTACTTTCGTCTTTCAAGACGATTCCGATGGTATGTCTGCATATTTCGGCTCACTATTCCTGTTTTAGCTTATGTTAGCTGCAGCATTACCACCCGTGCTGCGTACTTCTACTCCAAAATCACTCTGCAAGGTTTTGAGCGCAGTTTGACACATCGGAGTCGATGTTGGCGCCACGACAGGTCCGTCAATCAGAACGTGGTTGATTTGCGATTCCGTCTACTGTGAATTTCCATGTGTAATGATAAGGGAGGCTGTGTTGGAAAAAAGGGCTACGTATGGCCATGTCTTATGGAGGCAGCGAAATCAATGAGTCGTAGGCCGTTTTCGTTCGTCAGCTGGTGAGCGTTGAACTTTCCAATCGTCGGTCTGAATTTCTCCTCCTGGCCTACCTGAGCGATGAGGTCACCTGTGAAGATCTTGACGTTGTGGCAGTGGTTGTGCTCGCGTTCGAGCTGTGCGTAAAATGCGTCTTTATCATCATCAGTACTTCCGGAGTGAGGGTTGTGCACGTTCATTATGCTGTAGTTGAAATCGGCCCTTGATCTTCAACCTGCAACTTCTTTCATCGATCGGCCACCAACCGATCACGCGCCTCTGCATGTCGCCCATCACGATAAAAACTATGTCCAGCTCGCGTACATTGCCGCAACTCTGGTAGATGATATGCTTCCCGACCAGAAGCTCCTAACAAGATTATAACAATATTATTACAACTGTTGTTAGAAATAACACAATTTGATATAATTTTGTTGGAAGGATTCGTATATGTGAATAACCATAACAAAATTGTAACACAATTTATCATTATTTTAAAAACAAAACTATAACAAAACTTGTAAATTTTTTTCAAACAGATATATAACAGCATTTGTTACATTATGCATATCAAAATAACTGCCTATAACAAAATATCGTAACACATTTATTGTAGTATTTGCTACATTTTTTTGTAACAAAATAATTTCAAATGGGTTAGGTTTTTTTATATTGACGCGAAATAGTTTGATCATTTTTGTAATACTGACCACTCGAGTCAAAAGCCATAAAACAAAACTTATAGCATTCATTTAGAACGCAACGCTAAAATCGTCATGTTTTAACAACCCCCCTCTTCCGTTACACTTTTTTTGTATGAAAGTCCTAAAATTTTTTGTATGGACCGTAACGTTCGGTTGTAATTTTCCCTCTTCCTTGAGCGACGCGTAATTTGGAGACGGCGTCATATTTGTTAGTTATAATCTGCCAAATTCTTCCCAAACCAGCAGTGCTTTGTAGCGTTTTAAAGAACATACTTTCTGCTGGAAGCTGTGGCGAAGAACCTGTTGACGCAACAGCACAGTATTTTCCAGAATCTAGATGATGTTGGGTTAGTTTTGTGGCACAATTGTTAAGTCTTGTCTGGTGTGAAACAAAATAAGTAAACATTGACAATCTACCCCTTCATCAGATCATTAGCTTCTCTTTCTCCTTTGTTCCTTAGTTTTGTATTCTTACGCTATGCGATAGGTAGTCGGGTAAACAATGTGAAAAAAGGTTTGGAACTTTTTTATCAGACCGTTTTAAAATTTTAGTAGGATATAAAAGATACAGTAGACTTTCGATAACTGCAACATGTTTACATTTCACTTTGCGAACAAAAATCCGATAACTGGAACGCCTGACAGTATCAACAAACCTTCAACTGACGTTAAATGAACGTGAACTTCACCCGTCTGTTCATTTGGGCTAACATGGCACACTGTTTTGACAATTGGAGATGCTTGCAGTTAAAAAGTATTGCAGTTAAACCGCTTGCACTGACCGAACGTCTACTGTAATAACCTTTCTGAAAGTAACCGTTTCCGAGATATTCGAAATTTAACTTCATGAGTCTCGCAATATGTAAGGAGATGCGCTATTTTCATATGTTATTTGATGCTCCATCAACAACATTATGTTATTTCCAACACATTTGTATATCCCAAAAACAATCACTCACTTGATCGGACGAACAGTTCGAAAGTTATAAGTTTCTAACGTGAAATGATGATAATGGGTTGTTTTTATCGATAAATTATAAGTAAGAACAAAGAAATACAAGTTTGGAATAAATGAATTCTCAGTTTGTAAATCAATCATGCGTTTTATTGTTTTAAATAAGCGTCATTACTGCGTGAGCATCCCTATCAACCAGACTCGGATTTCCTTTAAAGCAGTGTTGCATTTGAACGCGATCAATTTGCGTTCATGTACAAATTCGGCACGCTGCGATCAAAACGATTTGAACATTGCTCAGTTCAAAATTTGGAACGCAAGCGAGCTCGAAATTGAACGCACCTTGAACAATGAGCAAGAACTGCACCAGTATAATTCCAACATGCTAACATGATACCCTGGTACCCGCTAAACTGAAATGGTCATATTTCTGCCATTTTTTCGCCAATTCCAACAATCTTGGGCTCATTGGATTCAGAATCTGACCATCTATTGTGAGGGGGAACCGGTCCGGTCACCCTGGATTGCGGATAACCCGTATTTCGGTGCAGAATCTTAATGCCCGATGCCAAAATGGCCTAGATCGTATGGCGCATTTTTCCGTGCAACAACGAGTGTATACAAATGCGTCACAAAGTCCTAGGAGAGAAGGCATATAGGATATGATGACGCATCCAAGCTTTTGGACGTTGTTTCGCATGAAAACGCGTCATAAGGACCGAGCCGCTGTCACCCCGGACGATTCGATCCGCTTCCTTCCCAACCCCACAATGCAATGTATGTACGTATTACTAATATGGTATTATGTATTGTTTGTTTGTTTGTTTGTTTATTTATTGTCCAGTAGCGTAAGATACAAATCTTTTAAAATACTACCTCCGGTTGGTAAAATATCATTTTCTGAGATTTATTATGTGGTACAGTAAAGGGTGGTAAAGGGCCATGTTCCATGAAGTCTTATTTCTACGAAACTCTGGACGACTGGACCGATTCATTAGCTTTACATAATAGATAGTGCATTAGAACATTGAGCCGAATGGGGATCTGAACGGGCGTTCTTGAGCAGTGAAAAGCTCTGACACGCAAGTTCAATGTTTATTGCGTTCACGTTCAAAAAATTGAACGCGTTCAGTTCATTTTTGGCTCGCGTTCAGTTCAAATGCAACACTGCTTTAAAGTGCTTTATCTGACGATAGTGTTCGCCATCGATTCAATACAAGTCGATATCCATCGATATCGAAAATCTCTCACTGGTTAACCGAGATGTTTCAGGCAATTTGGCCGATAAAACCCTCAAAACGAATAGAACAGTCCTGTCGATAATACCCAAAGTCATCCTATCTAAGACGACGGATATTGCATGTGCTGCAATTTGCGACCGGACAAACAATGTTTCCGTTACATGAAACTACGTTTTGTATGCCTTCCAATACTTTTATGTTGTACACAAATGATGTATCTTTACACGCGAAAACATAAGATCGTTTACAATAAATATCAAAACAGTACTGCTGTTCCAATTTCGCCAAAAAGTATACCAAGTAGTGAATGTTATTGAACATGGAGAAAGCAAAAGTGGAACTAAATAATTAAAACATGGATTTTTTTTATTCTACCTAATTTGCTTCGACCTTAGGGAACATCTACGTCACGATAAAATTTGAAATTTTCCCTGCCTCCTCCAAAAGTGACGATAAAGTTAATGGATGACCCCTTATGTGATAGATTCCATTTCATCGCCTTCATTGTGGGCTTCGTGGCCGAGCGGTTAGCGGCGTCAGTCGTATAGGTTTCTCGTAAGCCTCGGAGTGTGGGTTCGATTCCCGCTCCAGTCGGGGAAAACTTTTCGTCAAACGGAAAATTCTCCACTGGGCCACTGGGTGTTATAGGGTAACGGTTGAATTTTGGACTCCTAGAGGACATTAGTTTGAATTTAAGTAAAAATCAAACAGATTCAGAGGGTATTTACACGTAATGATGATGTTGGTATGTTTGTAAAAGCCTCCATTGACCGTTAAAAATACCCACAAGGTCATTTCTGACTAAAAATTTGATGGAAATAACTGATTTTTGAAGCATCAGTTTTCACTGTTTTGGACACCCCAATATATTTTGGACCCTGTTCAGTATATATTTTGGACACCCAGTGTTTAAACTCGTTTGAAACTCTTTTGGAAGAATTTGCCGCTTGAATATGCTGGATCACATCCCATTTACTTGATTAACAAAGGCTGATTAGACGAACTTTGCGAATTTGATGCGCTAGAATGATAAGCGTTTTTGTTTACATCTGCAAGTTTCCTCTCTCTTTTTGTAAACATGAGGCGACACTCGCGGGGATGACGAGATTGGTAAAAATTAATTTCAAGGCAAATAAGGATATTTCCAGTAAGGAAATGATTGCTGCCCGTGCAGAGCAATCTTATTTAGCGAATGATTCTAAAAATTTCCGTCATCTCATCATTAAATCGGTGTAAGTTGTGATAATACGACCCAGGGGGTCCAAAATATATGGGGGTCCAAATTATATTGGTTACCCTATGTGCTGTCCGTTGTCTAATGTTAGTGAATGTTCAGTCTGTGCGGTCTCTGGCCGAAGACGGTGTAATGTCTTTAAAAAAAATGAAAAAAATGTGGAATATAACTGAATTATAGCTACAGCTGTTATCATATCAGCATATGATATAATTGTGATAGATTAAAACAAAATCACTAACGACAAATCAAGTCTATTATACGTCAAAAATGAGGAAACTGGAAATAAGTAGAACCAGTAAAGGTTCTATCACCACCCTCTTCAAGTGCTGTGATGGCCTCATTGGCAGAGGCGCCAGATTGCTACCGATTGGTAGCTGGTTCAAATCCCGTTCGGATCCTAAAGTTTTATAACGTACTGGAAACTATTTTTTTATGTTACCTACTTCTTCTAAAAATAGAATAACACACTTAAAATATTTACCCAAAAATGAGTATAAAAATAGTTTTTACCCTAAAAGGTTACCAAGGAATTATAACACAATTTGTTATAATTTTGTTCTATTCTATCATAATTCATGGAACAAGTTGTATAATATTTTTGTTACGATCATAACACAAGCTATTGCATTTTTGTTCTATTCAGTGAGAATTTTGTTAGAATTTTTGTTATTTTAACTACTAACGGTACATGCTTTATAACAACCCTTGTTATAAAAATTTATTGTAACAAAATAACACAGCTTGTTAGAATTATGTAATGTCCATCTAGTCGGGTTACCTCTAAACGTTCACACCATCCATTCTGTCCAACACACCTCCTGCAGCGCTACTATGCCAAACCGGTCCTTTAGTAGATTGGCGTGTATGCGGGTGCTCCCAATGAAATTGAGAGATCGGCAGTTCCAAGTACCGAGGTTCCAATCGCAAGTCCTTTTTGTTCGCTGGGGTCGTTGCCGTTATTCTTTCGTATTATTCTGTTGCTGATTTTTCTTTACAATGCGATGGTTTTTCAAGACTGGCGTGTAGGGCCTGACACCAACCCCCTACTTTCCGGAGGACCAAAGTGAATTGTGAGTTGTGTTGATTAGGATTCATAGTGCGAACATTTAGAATTTATCATGCTATCTACCAGAGCTTGGCATCGCGATGGTCGTAAAAATCAGGCATACCAGGTAAAACAGTGCAATAGCGAAACTTATTTTATATCCCTTTGTATTATGAGTAGGATTTAACAATTGTTACGTGTAAATAGTTAGCGTTAAGAAAAAACTATATGTACGACAAAAAATCCCCAAAACTACGTTAATAATGCAACGATCATTTGAAATGAGCCCAACGATTGTACTAAATCTAGCTTGAAAATAAACTAGAAGAGCTAATTACGCTGCAAAGTGTCTGTCATTCTCATTCGCTGTTCATCACATTCGCACACACCCCGAATTGCTATTTCCGCCGATCAGAACGTTCGAGCCTTCGTTGCAGCTGGTTGTAAGAAGCTGATCGTCGACCACCTTATCGTGCAAGAAAGGCACTGATGTTTCCACCATAAGGAACGAGCACGCTACAATAAGATCGTAAGTTGGCCATTCATTGCGAAAGAATTACGCAGTTCACGGACCCCGTAACTACCCAACAGATTTTATTCCACGATAACCGGCAAGAAGATCAGCGGTACCTGTGAGAGCAACGTGAGGCTGGGATGAGCAAGCCTGCTCCGTATCTGCAAAAAGCATCGTAAGTGGACATAATCTCTATGACAACCGTCAGACCCCAATTGCACAATATCGGTTCACAGATCTCCACCGGCTCGGTCGATCTACCATCTCCGGTGCAGCAGCACGCGGTAGAGAATTATCAACACACGGGGCTGGATAGTCTTGAGCAAACGCAATCAACGCACGAGGTTGGATCCGAGGGGACGCCGGACAATTCACGGCAAATATCCTGCAAACCGGGAAGCAGTAGTGACCGGTGAGCAACGTGGTCATTCGTGCAGCACAGAGGATAACGAACCTTTTCATATCTCCCACAATTAGGAAGACGATTTTCCGGATAAACCCACAAGAGGCCAGTGTTGTCCGACGGGAGACAGTTCGGAACATTCGAGGTAACTCTGTCAACCTGCATCATCTCCCAGGAAACTTAAATTTAATTCCTCGACAGGTCCACTATACGATAGTTACCCCACGGGGGCACTCAGGAGCTCACGAGCCAACTCCTCTGTCGACGCCACCGCAGTGTAGAGCGGGCCATCACACTAACACCCGTACGCAAGCGAACGAACGAAGCCTTTCCATAACAGGAGGTATATAACCGTAGACAATATAGTGTGCAGGTCCAAAAATAACGTGCTTCGCCTCAGGGCTTCGTTTGCAGGGGTCGAGTTGCACGTCGCATCGAGTAAGATCTGGTGTAAGCAGGAGAGCCAACGAGAGACGCTCGCCACTCGGAGCGACGTAGGAAGCCGTCGGGGAAAACATCACCGCAAATCGTTGGTTCAGTGACGACAGTGATCAAGCGAGGTTTAAGCTACGCGAGTGTGCATCGGTGCATCGGACAATGCTGTTCCCGTAGCGGTGTGTGTGCGCTTGTGAGTAATTGCGAACCGTGACGTCGTGTTGTGGACGGCAGCCGCGACGGTGAGCGCCAACGACGTCGCCGGCAACGAGAGTTGTGAGCAGCACACTAGGGTAGCATGTTACAGAACGGGCCCGTGAGTAAACAACGATATTGTATTTATGATAAGAAAACGAAACTGAGTCAGGAGGCACATTAGGGAAGCAGTTTAGGCCAGACGATGCTGGAACGTATGTTGGGAAAAATAAATGTAGCATAAGCATGAAATTTGTGGCATGTGTTTTGGGATTGCATCGCTTGTAAGCTGAGCTAATCGGCGATCGATTGGTCCTTGATCCAACGATCGGAAAACCCTTACACAATTTACTAAAGAAAAGTGCTCCACGAGAAAACTATTCTGAAACCCCCCGAGCTAGCGTATGCACGCTCAATTCCGCCTGCTCGCTGGATGTGTGAATATCGCTGTTCAACCTACGACGGCGGCGACGACGACGACGAGTGACTACCACGACAAACAGCAGCCACAGCCACAGCTTCTCGTTCTTGCTAGCGCGATGCAATGTGCAATGCTAGTGCACACACTCACGTAATTGCACATAAAATTTAACGGCATCATAATTTAATGCACCCATTTCGGTGGCACTGGATCCGAAACTCAACTTCAATACTTCAGCAACACACTACTGTCCCGCGCGACAACAGCGAGCCGAAATGCACAAAAAAGTAAAGTTTTTATACACTTATTGGAAATATTGGCATAAATTTGATGACATAAAAAAAACTGAGTATAGAAGTATGAAAACGTGCGGTCATCATCGGAGTTTGCGGGAGCGCCAGCTGAATAGCAGTGCGGTCGGTCGGGGTGTCAATTCTGGCCAAATGGTCCGGACTCCCATCATCATCGTCGTCAACTATACCTATACTAGTTAGCTGGTCACGAGGCTCGATGGCGGAGGACCTCGTTGAAGTTTAATATTCTCATTACACTGCTGCCGGTTCTGGTCTTATGCGAGAATGTCATTAGGGCTGCTTTCGGTTCGCTGCTGCAGCATCTCGGTAAGGATGCTTTCGGGGGGCACCAACCAACCAACCAACCAACCAGCCAGCAGTCTATTAATTAGAAATTTATGCTGCCGATTCGATTGAACGACCTTCGCTCCAGTGCACACGTTGATGCAAACAATGATGATGATTATGATGACCCCGCGGCGGTTTGGTTTGGTTTGGTTGGGAACGGCGATGGGAAACAACCGGTTGCCATTCAAAATTGAACTTGTTTTTCCCAGATCGTTGATTGGGTGCCAAAAATTCCATTCTGATGGAATCCAGCACAGCACGAACATTCAATTGGAGGGACGTGAGTTGGGACTGTTGATGGGTCAATTTAATTGGAAAATGGACTAGGTCGTGGCATTTTGCAAACAATCAGGGTGCCTATATCAAAAGCGATAAGCTCTCGATGGATACCTTCAGGTATCAGGTATTAGTAGGTCGGCTCCAGAGGCACGTTCACCTCCATTTGGGAAATTTCATACACGCAAAAGTGTATTACACACAGCCTCCTGAAAAGGACACTGCAATAACGCATAAAGCGTAAAGAGAACCTTTACCACAGCGGGTCAAGAACAACAGAACGTCCTGAAGATTCAGGTTTCTGAAGTCAGTTTCACTTAATAAGTGTTTACCCAGTTCTCGGAAACGCAGTTGCGCAAAAACTGAACAGTTACATATCAAATGATACGAAGTTCCATGATTGAATTCACAGCTATCACTTAGAAATTAATTCAGCTTGCTGAATATTCGCCATGTGATAGCTGAGTCGGCAGTGGCCAGGCATTGCTTCGACCAGCAAGCTGCAATTCTTCTTGTACATATTTGTAAGATACTTCGCCACCCCTGGAGTTGGCTTAGTACAATGCAATTTTGTTTGACGACATGACTCCAAACTATTCCAGTATTGTTTGTGCTAAGTGGCAGCCCAGGTGTCAATTTGAAGCTTTACCCAGCACTTGGATATCGGAATAGCTGGCTCAGCGCCAATGAAGTCATGTGATGCTCCAGTGCGAGCTAACTCAGCAGACAATTAATCTCCAGCGATGGAAGAATAATCAGGTACCCAGGTGAAAAGCATTTGCAGAATTCAGCTCCTCGATTTGAGTTCGACAAGCGATAACTATCGTTGACTTAGAGTTGGCCGAAGCATGTGCTTTAATAGCAGCCTGGCTATCTGAACAGAAGTATATTACTTTGCCCATTACGTGCTACTGAAGTGCTGATTGCACTCCGCACATAAGAGCAAAGATTTCGGCCTGAAAAACGGTGCAGTGTCTACCAAGTGAATATGACTGGTGTAAGGGCCCATATAGCCGAGGCGGTAAACGCACGGGTATTCAGCATGACCATGCTGAGGGTGACGGGTTCGATTCCCGGTCGGTCCAGGATCTTTTCGTAAAGGAAATTTTCTTGACTTCCTTGGGCATAGAGTATCTTCGTGCCTGCCACACGATGATATACACATGCAAAATGGTCATTGGCAGAGGAAGCTCTCAGTTAATAACTGTGGAAGTGCTCATAGAACACTAAGCTGAGAAGCAGGCTTTGTCCCAGTGAGGACGTTACGCCAAGAAGAAGAAGAAGAAGAACCTTGGCTCACGAGAGTGGACACCGGCACCTGTTCGACCGTCGAGAAGGGAGCTATGAGTGTAACATACGATGCCATCTGAAATACTTCTCTCGAGAAAACCACTCTTCCTGGGAAGGGAATTTCGTGTTAAATGTAAGATCACTTGGAGCAAGGATAACTTTTTCCCAATTAATCAAAAGTGGAGACAACGAGGTGTGTTGAACTGCGGTTCACAGGAGTTTCCTCTAGTAGACCGAGTACCCGAGACATCACCATCGAGCACATCCTTTGGAGATGGCCTAAAAAAATTTAATCATGATTAATCATTGATGATTAAAATTTCAATTTCTGTGAGTAATGATTAACTTGATTTTCAGGATGATTAATGATTATGATTAATGATTAAATTTGCTTTTATCTGTATCAGGTATCAGTAGGTCGACTCCAGAGGCACGTTCTCCTCCATTTGGGAAATTTGTGCCATCGCCATAAACACGAGCCTATTCATCATTTACCTGAGGGAGAAGGGAAGGAAAAAATACGGCTTTAGGACATTTGGTCGAATGACGTTTGGTCGAATGGACATTTGGTCGAATGGACATTTGGTTGAAACTCATTTTGTGGATGAAAAAGCATATGGCATTTCGTCGAATAGACAATTCGTCGAATGGACATCTGGTCGAAATGTACTAACTGATGAAAAGAGATTTGAGTGAAAAATAATATTATAGATTAGGATACCGAAATTTAAATGTTACTGAACTTATTTGGTTGAAAGTACGTATGATCGAATGAACGTTAAATCGTATAGCAATTTAATCGTGTTGAATAGTTTTAAACAATGAAAAGTAAATATTGTAGTGTTGTGTAGTTTCGTTGGCATTGTTGAAGCAGTTGATTTTTTATCAAAGATTTCTTCTTACTTTTAATCTCGCCTCTTCTTTCAAGTTTCATCATTTCATTGGGTTTTTGTGTAGAACATACTGGCTTTTCCATCAAAGATTTCTCCTTCTTTTCAACATATGATGTTTTTTCAAGTTTGTTATTTGCGCTAAGAGTGAACATTATGATTGTGGTTTTTTTATCAATGATTTTTCCTTCTTTTGAACATAGGCTATTCTTTCAAGTTTCGTATTTGTACTGTGTTTGAATGTTATAGCTGTTGCCTTTTTATCATGTTTTTTCCTTCTTTAAAGCATAGGCTATTCTTTCACGTTTATTGATTTCATTGCATTTTCCTGTACCAATTGCTGAATGTTTCAGAAGAAATTTCTCCTTTTGAACACAAGCTGTTATTCCGTTTTGTATTTAGATGTTATAACTGCAGACTTTTTCATCAGAGATTTTTCCTTCTTTCAAACATAGGCTGTTCTTTGACGCAGTGTTGCAATTGATCTCAACGCGAGCCAGAAATGATTCGACTAAACGTCATTCGACCAAATGTCATAGATCCTCCACAAAATCAATTTCGACCAAATGTCCATTCGACCAAATGTCCTTTCGATCAAACGTACTTTCGACCAAATGTCATTCGACTAAACGTCATTCGACCAAATGTCTTTCGACCAAATGTCATAGATCCCTTCATACACGCATAAGCGTACCACAATGGGTTCACATGGCGTCCTGAAAAGGACACTGTCATATCGCATAAGCGTACCACAATGGGTTCAAACAGCGCCCTGAAAAGGGCACTGTGATATCGCATAAAGCGTAAAGAAAGCCTATAGCTCTTTATCACAGCGGGTCAAGAACAGCAGAATGTCCTGCAGATTTAGGTTTCTAAAGTCAGTTTCACTTAATAAGTGTTTACCGAGTACTCGGAAACGCAATTGCACAAAAACTGGACAGTTACATATTAAATGATACGAAGTTCCATAATCGGATTCACAGCTATCACAGGCAAATGAATCAGCCTGCTGAATATTCGCCATGTGATAACTGAGTCGGCAGTGGCCAGTCAATGCTTTGACCAGCATGCTGCAATTTTGCTTTGACAGATTTGTAAGATACTTCGCCACCCTTGGAGATGGCTCAGTACAATACAATTTGGTTTGACAACATGACTCCAAACTATTCCAGTATTGTCTGTGTTGAGTAGCAGCCCAGGTGTGAATCTGAAGCTTTACCCAACACTTCGATATCGGAATAGCTGGCTCAGGGCCAATGAAGTCATGTGATGCTCCAGTGCGAGCTAACTCATCAGCTAATTCATTTCCAGCGATGGAAGAATGGCCAGGTACCCATACAAGGTGAACAGCGTTGGCTGAATTCAGCTCCTCGATTTGAGTTCGACAAGCGATAACTATCTTCGACCTGGAGTTGGCCGAAGCAAGTGCTTTAATAGCAGCCTGGCTATCTGAACAGAAGTATATTACTTTGCCCATTACGTGCTGCTGAAGTGCTGATTGCACTCCGCACATAAGAGCAAAGATTTCGGCCTGAAAAACGGTGCAGTGTCTACCAAGTGAATAAGACTGATACAGCCTTAGCTCACGAGAATAAACACCAGCACCTGCTCGACCTTCGAGAAGGGAGCCATCAGTGTAACATACGATGCCGTCTGAAATACTTCTCTCCAGATAACCAGATGTCCACTCTTCCCGGGAAGGGAATTTCGTGGAAAATGTCCTATATGGAAAATTACAAGCAATTGTAAGATCACTTGGAGCAAGGACAACTTTGTCCCAATTCACCAAAAGTGGAAACAACGAGGTGTGTGTTGAACTGCGGTTCACAGGAGTTTCCTCTAGTAAACCGAGTACCCATAGACGGTAAGTGCAAGAAAGTGCTTCTTGTTTGAGATGAATATGTAGTGGGGCAACGTCAAAGAGAACTTCGAGCGCTGCCGTAGGAGTTGAAGAGAACGCTCCAGACATCGCCATGAGGCACATCCTTTGGAGATGACCTAATTTTGATTGGACCGTTCTCACTTCGCCCTTTTGCCACCACACAAGACATCCATACGCCAATATTGGACGAACAACAGTTGTGTAAATCCATTTGATATACTTGGGTTTAAGACCCCAAGTTGTACCAAAGGTTCGCCGGCATTGCCCGAAGGCCATACAAGCTTTCTTGATCCTGAACTCAATGTGAGGTGTCCAGGAAAGCTTGGAATCAAGAATGACTCCAACGTACTTTACCTGTTCAGTCACGTTGATATCAGAATCAAAGAGACGTAAAGGTCGAACACCATTACGGTTTCGCTTTTCCGTGAAAAGAACAATAGATGTTTTACTCGGATTTACCGAAAGGCCATATTGGCGACACCAACCCTCAACTACCTGTAGAGCGTTTTGCATCAGGTCGAAAAGGGTGCTGATGCACATACCGACTAACAATGTTAGGTAGTCGTCGGCAAAACCATAAGTAGGAAAACCGCTATTATTGAGTTGCCTCAATAGCGTATCTGCTACGAGATTCCACAAAAGTGGTGATAAGACTCCCCCTTGGGGGCATCCACAAACACTCAATTTCCTAATCGCCGCTTGACGCAATGTCGCGAAGAGATGTCGGTTTTTGAGCATTTGGTGAATCCAATTGGAAACACAGCGTAACAAAAATTAACTTTTTGTCTGTCTCAAGAGCAAACTTATGTGTCTCCGAAGGATTTTGGGCCGCTGAATCCGAATCCGGGCTCAGATTTGCTCTAACACGTCACAATTTTGAGCTATACCTCAATTTATAGGGCGAAATATGCGATTTTGGGCTTTTTTGACTGCAAGCCATTAAGCAAGGAAATATTTTTTTTTAAGCAATCAAAAGGTTAATTGGTCAAATAACATCTAAATTAACGACTTATGCAAAATATTTCGTTTTACCAAATCGAATTTGATAGCTTCAAGCGATTTATATTAGGTACGACATTTCCCATACAAGTCACCCTCCAAAAGTTGCAAGTTTTCATACTAACATAAAATGCTTAAATCTATCAAATTTGATAAGGTAAAACGAAATATTTTGCATGAGTCGTTAATTTAGATGTTAATTGACCAATTAACCTTTTGATCGCTTAAAAAAAATATTTCCTTGCTTAATGGCTTGCAGTCAAAAAAGCCCAAAATCACATATTTTGCCCTATAAATTGCGGTATAGCTCAAAATTGTGACGTGTTGGATTCGGATTCAGCGGCCCAAAATCCTTCGGAGACACATAAGTTTGCTCTTGAGACAAAAAAATGTTGCGCTGTGAAATCATTGGAGATATACCATGACCCCGTGCGGCTTCCAATATGGCATCGAAAGGCACATTGTCAAAGGCACCCTCGATATCTAAGAAAACACCCACACAGTTAGAAAATATCACCGACTTCGGTAATGTTTTACCGAAATCTCAACCGTTAAGTTTGTTTTACAGGAAAAAATCGGTAAAGGTAGTAACATTTACCGAAGTTCGTTGGAGTTTGACAGATAAACGATAACATTTTACCGGAATTTGTTATTTTTCTACAGAATTTCGGTAAAATTTCATTACCGAACGCTCAGCGGTTGAGATTTCGGTAAAAATTACCGAACGCGATTAGCTGTGCAAGCAGGATTGCTTTTGAGTGAATGCCTTCTCGATATCGTAAACAACTTTGTGTAAAAGAGTCACAGTGGACTTTCCAGATTGGTAAGCATGTTGGTTCACATGAAGAGGCACATTGGCCAGATAAACATCACGGATGTGATGATCGACAATGCGTTCTAAGCATTTCAGAAGAAAAGAGGTCAAACTGATAGGTCTGAAACTCTTTGCTTCTTCATACGACGCACGACCCACTTTCGGAATAAACTTTACAGTAATATCCCGCCAGGATTTGGGAATATACCCTGTGGCAAAACTGCATACAAGGAGTTGTTTGAAATGATCAAATCCCTTCTGAAGCAAAATAGGATAAATCCCATCTGTCCCAGGAGATTTGAAAGGAGCAAAGCTATTAAGTGCCCATTCAATCGATTCTAAAGTTATGATACTCCGAGCCGAAGCTAAAGAATTATAACTGCAAGAAAAGGCATCAGGTTCATCCGAAGATATAATATCCACACATCCGGGGAAGTGTGTACTGAATAAACATTCCAAAACTTCCTCATCAGACGAAGTGAAATCACCATTTGGCAAACGAAATTTGTTCACCTGAAATTCCTTAGATTTTGCAAGGATTTTGTTCGATCGACTGGCTTCACTCAGACTGGAAACATTTGTACAAAGGTTTTTCCAGCCGGATCGTTCAGCAGACCGAAGAGCTTTGTGGTAGGGCTTGCGAGCCGACCTGAAAGCCTCCGATCCAGCCGAACGTCGTCTGTTCCAACTCTTTCTACATTGTTTCCTGAGCTTCGCCAGATCAGAGTTCCACCAAGGGGTTCCTCTTGTGGTCTTCACTGATCGAAGAGGGCAAGCTTCTTCAAAAGCTGTTGTAGTATTAACGGCATCATCTAAATCACTTGGATTGTCAATGGATGGTGAGTATCTATGAAATTTGGCTGCAACCAAATCGGTAAAGAGATCCCAGTTGGTTGACCGGGGATTCCTGAAACGCAAAGTTAACGAAGTAACATTCACATGTTCAAACAATATGTAGCGATGGTCAGATAAAGATTCTTCATGCCAATTGGTCAGCTCGTGACTAATTCTGCTAGAGCAAAGCGTTATGTCTAACACTTCCTCTCTAGCAGATACCATGAAGGTTGGGTGGTTGCCTATGTTAAGTAATTTAAGATCTGTAGTATTTAAGTATTCCATCAAACTGGAGCCTCTCAAATTGATGTCTGAGCTGCCCCAGATTATATAGTGAGTATTAGCATCACTACCAACAATTGGCGGAAGGCTTTTTGAAGTGCAGTATGCAATGACTTGCTTGAAAGCATCCGTAGGGGATGGTTCATCATGCGGTAAATAAACCGTACAATAAACGTATTTCCTGTTGAGGTTTCCAACAGATACATCGATTGTGATAGCACATACATCTCTAGAAGTCAATTCAGAGATGAGTGTAGCAACGATTGCGTTGTTGACAAGCACACATCCTCGAGGCATGACACATGAGTTTGCCATTTCGTTTTTACTGAAAGTAACAAAACTCAGATTCACACGGTTTCCTAGATAGAAATTTCCCTTACGAAACTTGGACTAAACCCACTTGAGCTGTACCATTTTGCATAGGTCTGCAAAGATTGATTGATACTGTTTTTTTGTGCTGAAGATTGATCTGAGCTATCCTAACCATAACCACTACCCAAACTAGACAAGATTAAACTCTTCGCAATCACAGTACAACGAAAAACAGCAGCAATAAAACCAGATCGGTATCGTTTGGAAAACGCCAAAGGCGAGGATACACAGAAACTACTGTGTAAATCGTATAATGCGAAACCATTTAGGTGAAAATTTATACTAATTACCAATATCTTCATAATCCCGCTTTTACTAGGGGTTTTCGACTGGAACTGGTTTGCTCTCAGTGAATTGATGAATGTGAAAAAGTGTCGATGTCCCTCCAAAAATATTTATTAATTTGCCTAAAAACTATATGCATAGGATACAAGAAGCTCCAAACAAACTGTGGCATTAATGATAAAAACAAAAAACGATAGACAGCTTTACCCATGAAAAAGGCCAAATAAACCAGGCCGAAACGTCGGGCAATGCAAATTTAATCGTTTGGATTCCCTAGACTGAGAAAGCCAGAATTTCCATAGCAAATCCCGCTTTTATTTAGCCTCAAGCTTGAGACTAAAGAAGCGCAGCTGATTGTTGCGGAGAAACACAAGGTCTACTGCACTATTGCAGCAGTTAGCGCAATAAGGGCAAAATACTTACTGTGGAGGGTGCCCTGGTACTCCACAAGTTCCGTTAGCGGTTAGGTTTTTTTAGACCCTCCTAGCCATTCATTCCTAGGCACGGTAAGTATATAGCCGTATTACACCATGAATTAGGGGTCGCCTGTTTGTAGACTCTTACCACTGGAACAGGCGGTCCGTAGTGTTATTCCTAGCCAATTGTTGTATCGCTTAGTGAAGTATAAGTAGTATCCCGAGCAGAAAAGAATAACTAATGAATAACATATCAAGGTATTTAATCTTTAATACTAGTATACCTTGATATGCCCTTCATTAGGTGGTAATAAGAGGCAAAATAACAAAAACGAATACCTTATTTTTGTATGAATAACACCTAGAAAATAACAAAATGTGTTATTTCAATAATAATGCATACCTAAATCATCAAACACAAGGCGAAGAGCTGTTCTTGTTATTAACAAGGTATGGAATAACAAAGTAATAACATTTCTTACCATTGAATTGTATATTTTATCGATAGCATAATTTGTTATCCATTAGGTATTCAATAACAAATAAATAACAACCATTGCTATTAAATTGTACACCTTATCGATACCTCAATAAGTTATCGAGCAGGTGCTCAATAACTAGGAAATATAATTGCTAATAAATCGGGCATGCTTTCCAAAGCTCAAAAAAATTTCCGAAGAAATTGCGAAACAAAGTGATTGCAGCAGAAATTTTCAAATTTCAAAATCAAACTGGAATGCACTTTCCCCATACGAGCCAATCCAAAAGGCTCGTAACGATAAACCCCAAGAAAACCCAACAACTATTAGGTCTCAACAAAAGGGATATCAACATCTACACCGGTCTAATAACTGGACACTGCCCCTGCAGATACCATCTACAAAAGATCGGGGCAATCCAATCCTCAAATTGTCGCTTCTGTGACGAGGAGAGAGAAACATCTTAGGCCCTGCTGACATATCAGGCCAAACATGTCTAAAGGTCCTATCTGCAAAACTTCTGCAGCAGAAGAGAGGCTCTCTTTGGTCTCCCTCTCTTTCGTTAATATCTCAGCTGTTTATTTGTGTTATGATTGTCTCCTTGCATTGAACGATGGTCAAAACAATCGTCTTTTGATTTGTATCTACTGCAAAAATAATTGAAAAGTGCATCATTACATTGCAATAATTGAAAGAGAAAGTGAACAAAGAGAGCCTCTCAAATGCAGATAGGACCTATTGAAATGTTTGGCCTGAATATGGATCTTATCCCCAAGGATCTAAGGTATCTCAGTGACAAACATGTTACTGAGACATCTTGCGTACCTCACAGCAAAAAGGGTATATCACAATTGTTCTATTGTCGCGCTTATCTTTTATTAGAGTCCTACGGCGGTCGTACGCTCGCAATGCATACCGCCGCATGACAGTCGCAAGGCAAAACAAAAGAAAATATGTTCCGGCCAAAAACAAAAGCACGTGGGTTTCGCGAAGTGACAGATGTTTTTGAATGTATTTGTGACGATCGGCAAGAGTAGCTCAGTGGAATGAGTGTTCTTGCTGTCAAACCCCATATAGTGGAATTATATACTTCTAAATCTGGTGACGCTGTTATGATTAGTGACTGTCGCGCTAATATCAGAAGCCAGAGGCAGACAATCACCATATTCTGATTTTTCTTGAGAGGCATAATAAAATCTGGACGCAGTGATCTTCACTCGACAAACGAGAGATGTTTTTTCTGTTAATTTATGCAGTTTATGCATTTTAAAAAAGGCAGCGTCCATTTAATACGTAACGCTAAAATCGGCATTTTTCAACCCCCCCTCCCCCCTCCGTAACGCTTTTTGTATGAAAATCTTAATTTTTTTGTATGGACCGTAACGCTTGGCTGCACTCCCCCCTCCCCCTAGAGCGTTACGTAATTTTTTAGACGGCGCCAAAGATCTATCCAAGTACAATCAGATACCCACACATCGAGGCTAATGCAAAACTTCTCCTAACCCGAAATTGTTAGGTTTTTACACCACGATGGCGTAATGTACGTTTAGCGTGCCTATCTGGGTCATATTGACCTCAACATGCTTCTAGGGTTAAACATTTGATTCTATTACAGTTGGTATAGGACCAAAATGTTCCTAATTTCGCTCACGAACAAATTTATAATGACTTATTAGTAGAGTTTTCCTGTCCAGTGCCAGTGCACAACAGTGATAAGTTATATTTTGTACTGAAATCGTAAGATTTTATGCATTTTACCTTGTTTTTGCGTGAGCGATTACTGGAACACATAAAATTAACACCACTCTTTCGAGCCAAATAGCTGCTCCAAAAGTTCTAGTATTTTGTTAACAAAATTTTACATGAAATGGTTTTGCACTCATTTTATTTAATTGATTTTTTGAATATCCGCACCGCAAACGGTGTATTGATGCATGTAAACATAATGCGACTACTGGTATATTGATGGTATCTCGGTAACGAAACATCGAATAAAAAAAAAACAACTTAGCGTTCTCCTAGAAAGTTTAAGCTTACATTTGATGTTTACTGTCGTGAATCGCATATCGGTCCCATTTGCATAGAAAATCCAGCAAAGATGGGACTGATATGCGATTCACGGCAGTTTATAGAAGTCAAATCGGTGGACAGATGGCTGAAAAACCTTGGGCCTTGGATCAAAAGTCAGTTTAAACTAAGACAAAAAAAATAAAAAAAAAACCCTTCCCCTTTCAGCTAACACCTAAAACGAAATAATCATTAGAAGAGGAAATGTAAACTATTTGAAGAATCACTTACCCGGACTGCCAGGTGTTCTCTAGTCCTACCAACAGGGATTTGGCAGCCTGCGTTCTGGTGCACGATACTGACATCAAGCAACCAAAGCAATGAGCTTTTGCCTCCCTCGGCAACTATTTTTCTCGCTCCTCGCATTGCCGGATACATTTCTATGGTGCCAGGGGTCAGATTGCCACCTCCCTCGGCTAGAATAGGCTACCATGGCAACTGCACTGGAACTCCCACGACGAAGTCAAGAAGTCAGTTTCAGCATCCCCCGGGGACTCGATCCAGGGTGTAGAGACGGAGCGGAACCGTAAAACTGCCATCAGCCGCTGGAAGCAGCATCCCTTGCGTGATAGTACCGCTTGTTTACGGTACCAGTGGTGGGCGTACTGCGCTGCCCCAGTACCTTTATTCACTAACTCCGAGGCCGGGAATCAGTAGTGATATCCCCACACGCGGATTTTCAAACCACTCTCACTCGTTCCGCTGGTCCGTGGAATCACACGCTGACGATTTTTTCGCGACGGTCACATTCTCGCACAAAAACGTACACGGAGAGATTGGAAAATGCTAAAATGCATAAAATATTTACTAAAACCATATTCGATCTGCCCACCCTTTGGAATGCATATTTTTGTGGTTATTCAGTCAATGCATATATTGGTGTTTTGCATTGGAATGCATATATCGAACATATTTGTCGATGCATATTTGGATTTGTTTTTGTTTTTTTTTTTAAATTGCAATGAATGTGGATGAACGAAAAAATTATAACAAGTTTAGTTGATTAAAACACGATACCTAATAATTTTATTATCTTTATCCTTAAATACAATAAAATACAATAAATCTTACACTGCACTATGTTAGCCGGATCATCAAACATATCGCACAGAAGTCTCTCCTACGGTTCGTTGATGCTGCACCGGAGCCGGATCCTTCGTTGGATCATTTCTGCAACAGGAACTGATTTGATCTTTCCGGTAGTGCTGATTTCGGTGAAGTTTGGAGCATCTTTCCAGCAGGAACTGGTTCGATGTATCTTCCCGGTGGAGCCAATATCAGTTAAGTCCGGATTAATTCTGCAGCAGGTACCGGTTGGATACATCTTTCCGGTGGCGCCAAACCTGTTGTAGATAATAAAAAACATACAATTTAAGCCGTTGTAACAAAAATATACAATAAGTACTTACTGAGAATGGAATAATCGCGATCGCGGTTTGTGACACGCCATGGTTTTCCCTAAGGACACTTGAGGAACAAACTAAAAACATGAGCGCGGATAACTTTATGACTTCCAAATAATAATGGCTGGTCAAGTTAAATATTTTATTAAGTCCTAAGAGTACTATCAGGGTCTTGGTATTCACGGGAACCAATAAATACCGCAAATGCAGCGGATTGCATATTAAAAATGAAGCAATGCATATTTTTTTATGCATGACAATGTTTAAAAGAGTGAAATGAAAAAATATTATTAAATAATATTCTAAAAAGATTAACCATTTTTCTCCGTGTATACACAAAATTAATGAGCTCCCCACGGAAGAAAAGTAAAACGTAAAACAGCTTCAAGCAAAACAAAACAAAAACATGACGGCGGCTACCTCCAAACTATAGACACTATAGATTCCATAGACTCGCGGAGACATGGTTGAGCAATACGATTTTAGTATGTTTTTCCGTGAATTTAGAGTGTACCGAGCGAATATGACGTCACGCAATCCACTGTCGCTATTGAAATCGTGACGTCATGCTCGTTTGGCTACACGAACTGACAGTTCGTTTGGCTACAGTTGTCTTCGCCTTCGCGAGTCTATGGAATCTATAGTGTCTATACTCCAAACGCTTCACACGGAGAAAACAAAGTACCCAAATTAAGAGTTTATAGGGCACTGCATTGTTTTGATTTTGTATGGGATTTTGACGTTTCTTGGCCTTGTTGTTTACAAAATTTCTGTAAGAGTGAAAGAGAAGGAGATAATTCCATGCAGTGCCCTATTTCACCCAACTTCGGGATTGCGTGCAGGAACCCAAATTTGAGTTCGTTGAAGCGATGTTGAAGTGGGTTTTTTTACATTTTGATTCCTTAAGGATTGCAATTGCAATTGCAATTGCGACAAACGAGGGCGACAAAGTACCTACCGGCTAAGTTTTTTTCACCTAACTACTAGTTCAAAATACTCAAATTTGAGTTCAGTGCTGTTCTTGGTGCTGTTTACTCAATTTTGACTTCCCGCACCGAACTGTCATACACGCAGAAAAATAAATTGTAAACACAATTAAATTCTAGTTCAAATCAACCGATTTTTCAGTTTACTATAGCGACAAACTGATTTCTAGTTTAAACTGAACTGTTCTATTGTTGGATAATACAAATATTTTCATTTGCCAAAATTTTTGACAGTTTTTTAAAACAAACAGAGATATGGTATTTTCAAAATGAAATAATGGATTGATTCAAACGACTGCACTTTTGCCACTAACAAACCCGGAATGTGATTGTGTTGGTGACGGCAGCAACTGCGGCAGCTCGGAAATCTATTTTTAGACCGTCGGTAAGCGGATGGGGAGGAGATCGACTAAAAAAAAGACAAAAAAAGGCGAAACCGATCAACTTTTTGTGGATGCTGTCGTGAGTACCTGCGCGTTATCCATCACGGCCAAAGCTGCACTTGGAAGTTGGCGTAATGGATTTGCTGCACCTTCTTCGTTGTGGCGATGTTGGAGTAAGCATTTTATAGATGTGTGAGTGCTTTAGGGACCATGTTTATGGTTTTTATTTTGTTGAAACAAATGAAATTTTGGACATTATATGAAATGATGGTAATCGGTTGTTTTTATCGATAAACTCTAAAAAAACAATCAAATATAACTTTGGAACAAGTAAATTCTCAGTTTGGAAATCAACCATGCGTTTTATTGTTTTAAACAAGCGTCATTTTTCTGCGTGTAATTGGGTTGCTTTGTTCTTCGCTCTCTGACAACAATAAAGAGAGTGGATGAGAGAGGAGACAAAGAAGAACTCAAAAGTAAGTTTAAAAATACCAAAAATACTCAAATTTAGGTACTTCCGTGCAGAAAGTCATCTGGTGGTGGGAATATAAACAATAACATACACAGAAGTAGCACCGTAGCACAGGGCAGTGTCCATTTATTTACGTAACGCTAAAATCGGAATCTTTTACCCCCTCCCCCTCCGTAACTCTTTTTTCACAATAAATATTTTTTGCAAACAGTTTTAATTTGTTTTTGTTTCTTAATAGCCTTTTTCCAATTAATTTGTTTTTCGTTATATTTTATTGAATGTTAAAAAAATGTTTTGTGTAAGAAACTGATAAAACTTTTCCAAATACTCAATTTTAAATATTTATTAGATGAACAAAGCGCATTAATGGTATCATAATTATTATTTCTATAAATAAATAAAGCAATTGCATCATTGTTCATAATCATATCCCAGTGATTTTTCTTACCGTTCCAAAGCAAAACAAATCGTTCCTTATTTTTGATTAAAAAAACCTTGACAAAAACCATATAAATACCAACCTTTGCTCAAATACCTGAAATTGTTATTGTGGTGTTCTTATAACATTTCATATGATAACATCGTAATAACAATTTCAAATATTAGACCAAAGGTTGGTATTGATATGGTGTTTGTTAGGTACAGCCTGGATTCGCTGGTTGGGTCACGACTGCGCCCCGATTAGCGAACCGTGTTCGTTCGTTGGGGCAACTGACAACTGATCAGAATGCTCAAGACACAAGCAAGTGACAAGAAATACGTCACGGAACACTCATATACTTGCACAAACGTTCTGTATATAGGAGCTGCGATGCGACGGCGGTCAGATGTCAAAGTCGTTTTGACATCTATTTTGACATTGACAGTGCTTTTTAGTTGGGATTTGCCTCAACCAGTGAACATTCAACCATCGAGACAGCCCGTGTAGCGAGCCACCAACGAACGAATCGGCACTGTATTGTCTTCTGCTCGGGATTAGGGTTACCAGACGTACTCTTTTTAGAGTACATGTACTCTTTTTCAGCAAAAAATTGGGAGTACTATTCTTTTTGGTAAAATGGGCCCAATTGTACTCTTTTTTGCAAAACTACATTTTTCTGATAAAATATACATATCAATAAAAATAACCTTCCAAGTAGTAAAATAATCAGTATGCTGCAAATTAGAATCACTTAACGATAGGTCTTGTCTGCTGAAGAAAGGCCATCATTATTTTCCCTTTCTTCTATCGAAATCACACTAATTCATACAGATTATGATTTGCTCCTTGCTGAAAAATGTTGCTAAAACTGTCGTTTATTAATTTGTTGTGCAAAAATGGCTTCACTTTGACGTGCAATAATCGGAATTCGTTTTTGAGTTATTCCTCCAGAGATTGAACGCCATACTTCCCAACATAATAATCGGAAGGGTAAGAAATAACGAAAGTATTTCGTTTCTGTAATATGTTAGCTTTTGAAAGCAGGCTCAATTTTTTAAATTGTCTTGAACGAAGCAATGAGTTACATTTTCCATTGCGTTCTTAAAAGATGTTTGTAATCTGTATCAACGAGATTTAAGCCCTTCCGAAAAAAGAAATCACATTTTGCGAGTTTGTCGGGATTGGGATTCGATCCTAGGTCCTCAGCGTAAGCGTCACGTGTTTTAACCATCACACTAGGTTCGTTTTACAAAAAATAAAATAAAAAAAAAGTCTTACGAAACCTATTGCATCTACTAGAGAGCAAAAAAATGACAGTTCTCGCCAATTCTTAACGAAAGGAATTTGAAAACATATCACTAACACGCAAACCGACATTCGGTTCTTCAGATTTCTGCTCTTGAGAATTCGAGTTGTGGCTTCGTCATACATTCACCTTAAGTTTTTACATTTAGGTGTCAAGTATGGTTTACAGAATTTAAATATCAAAAACTCCAAGAGTGTCAAACAGTATTTAATCGAAAAAAAAAAATATATATATTTTTTTTTCGATTACTGTACTCTTTTGTACTCTTTTATCAGATTTCTTGAATGTACTCTTTTCATGTGCGAACAATATGGTAACCCTACTCGGGATCAGAGCACAAAGTAATCGAAGATCCGCGAATATCGTCACAAGAAATCGTTTTAGTGATAGCATTAAATATTGAATACAATTGAAGTATACCTAAATATATCGTTCATGTTTACAGTGAGTTGTGAAGCGTTCGATATCGAGAAAGCCTTTTACCTACTATTGATTGCCTTGCCAGACGTAAGTAGCGAAATCCTTCGAAAAATCGAATACAAATGAAAGAAAGCTGTTAATAAACAACTGTGCAAGTGCCAATAGAACATTCAGCTTAGAAGGAAAGTGGGTGCTTTCCCAGTAGGGACTCTACACCAATTGAAGAGAATAGAAGAAAAAACTTTTTCAAACTTGAATTTCTAGAAATATAACTTTATATTGATTGGGAAATAATATGACAAACACACGATTTCAAAATTGCATACATGCATACAAACTGGACGCAATTCTTTTCAGTCATAACGTATCTAAAAACCCTAATTAATCCACCCAGCGGTGATGGTGCATTTCTCGTGCCTTCGAAAACCAAATTCAACAAAACTCAAATGAAATGGATTAACAAATATTTATATCATAATACCGGAAATCTATTCGTTTATTCGGCTTTTGATGTTTAGTCCTTATCTTAACTCTCAAAATAAGCCACAATCTAGAATTTTGAGCCGCCATTTTGAATATAAGTCCGTCATCTTGGAAATGTTTTATTCTTAATCACTTAACCTAATTTACAGCTCTTTTGTCCACTAGGGCACTACGTGAGCGATTCCAATTGGACGCTGTACTTACACTTTGTACAGCGTCTACATGTATTCTATTCTAATTCAACTATTTCTAACTGGTGCCTTGTGCTGCTTCAACTTGTCTACCCTGTCTACGGTAGAATGATGAGCACGATGATGCTGATGTGTGGCTGCTGTTCCTTTTCCAGTCCAATTGGGGGTCGTCCATTATGAGTTGCGGTTCGCCGATATCCAAATTCCGGGTCCGTTAGAGCTATATGCACCGAAGAGGGTCAGGTGTCAGCCGCTCTCGGGGGAAAGAGCAACTGACGAAAAATTGCAAGTGCCGGGGCTGGGATCGAACCCATGACCATCCGCTCGAGCATCCGCTTATGAAGCGAACGTGTGGACCACTGCGCCACGGGCCCCGACGATCTTGGAAATTCTGGTCGTCATTTTTGGACTCAAGACTTCTTCCACATAGCAGATACATCCATTTTAAATGGTTTTAGAGCCTAAAACTTTATTAAACAGCTGCCATCTTGGATATTGGACCGTCATCTTGATTATTTTGGTTGCCATTTTTGGACTACTGAAATCCTCCCTGTATCAAATATACCCATATAGACTGATTTATTTACCTAAAATACCATTGAACATCTGCCATCTTGAATTTGTAGCCGCCATATTGGATTTTAGGCTACCATCTTGAATATTCTGGTCGCCATTTTTTGAGCCTGGATATCTTCCCCGTACCAAATATACTCCATATTGCATGATTTTTTAGCCTAAAGCTCAATTAAACAGCCGCTATCATGAATTTTGGGCCGCCACCTTGGATTTTAGACCACCATCTTGTACATACTTGTCGGCATTTTTGGAGCCCAGACTTCTTCTCCATACCATATGTAACCATATTGCATGGTTTTAGGACCTAAAACTCCATTAAATAGACGCCATCTTGAATTTGGAGCCGCCATCTTGGATTTTAGACCTCCATCTTGGATATTGCGGTCGTCATTTTTGAACTCCGGTCATCTTCCTTATACCAAATATACCCCATATTGCATAGTTTTAGAACCGAAAACTATTAAACAGCCGCTAACTTAAATTTGGAGCCGCCATCTTGAATATTAGGCTGCCATCTTGAATTTTGGACCGATATCGTGGAATTTCTGATCTTCAGTTGTGATTTCCGCACAAAATTCGCCAATCATGCTAGAGGTAACAAAATTCGCCGCAGTTTGTTGTATCGCATGATGGGGCTTGGTTCAATTTTTTATACGGCCAGTTCTACCGGTGCTCGTCCGAATCACTGAAATGGCCATAACTTCGGAACGCCTCGACCTATCCGGACCATTTTTAATAGCAAACGATGTGCGAAAGTTCCGGTTCGATTCAAGCTATAATCCGAAAAATCGGCCAATGGGAAGTGCCTTAAAAGTGAGTGAACTTTTTTTTGCGCACAGACATACATACATACACAACACATACAGACATCATCTCAATTCATCGAACTGAGATGATTGGTATATGTGACTTGACCCTCCGAGCCTTCTATCGAACGTTCCTTTTTTGAGTGAACGTATAGCCTTTCAGTACACTTTGTTGTACGAGAAAGGCAAAACCCTCAGTGAATCTGAATGCTTCTTCTTCAACGGCGTGTGAAAAAAAGACCATCCGACAAGATTCAGAACAACGCACCCATAAAACGTAAAAGTGGATCGAAGCAAATCCCATTTTTATGTTCCGATCACCGAGCATCCGAGTATGAATTGCTACTTTTTGGCTCATTTGGTACTGATTTTTGCTCCCGGTCCAAATCGGTCAGCTCGACAGGCGGACATGGCTATGAAGTGCATCTGCTTGGGGATTATTTGTGCGATTTTTATTGCAGTTTTTGGGGTTTATGTACTTACTTGAATAGAAGGTGTACGCGGTGGGAAGACGTTGTTTCATTCATAGAGATCGTAAAGTTGAATGACCAAATGCGCTCGGATTGTAAATTTATAAGAAGCTTAAAATTGTTATTGAATGTTGATTTCGGCCAAGGGAGTGTGAGGAATCATTTTATTGCAGGATATCGAGAAGCTGTCAAACGAACAATGAAAAATTGGAATGGAAATGGAGCGCTGGTTTGCTGTATTGCTACCTTAGTAACTAGGTGCTTTTCAGTGGCATAAACAATTTGTGATGTAGTTCACAAAATTTAGTTTTATTTTGGGAACCATATTTTTTAATTTACGCTATAAATCACGGTATAATTTATTGATGTTGTTCATAAATTGTCATGTTGTTACATAAATTGGAATGCAGATTGCTATAGTATTGAAAACTACTACATTATAAATCTTTCAATAGCTCATGATCCGTTCATTTTGGTCACACTATTTGAGCTTAACTTTAACATCAGACAATCAACACCTGGGCCAATTTATGCTGTAAAGGGAAACTCAGGTTAGGCAGTTTTCAATATCCTCCCTACCTAACATTGTTACCATCATACCGTCTACCCCCGTTGGTTTGACCTCATCTAATCTGAACACTTTTTAATTTGACCCCCGCTAACCTCGTTGGTTTGCATGAGGTGTCGTTCAAACCAACGGGGGTAGACGGTAGTGGATTTGCAAATTGAGTGAACTAATGAAATCCCAGTAGTTCCGAAAACTGCAAACGAGACATGCGTATAACTAAGGAACCGGAAGTGTGAAGAAGTGGAGACAAAGATTTTTGGATTGGGCGTTTCGATGCTCATAACCATCAATGGAGCAAGTGGCTCTCAACTGATTAGTTTCGGTCCACGTCTAATAAATCAAAAGGACTCATGTCATATGGATATTTTCGGACCTGGCTAATTGAGCTTTTTTCTATCGGTTGAGGATAATCACCGTGCACAGTGTTCGAAATCGATGATTTTACGATCAAAATTAAATAACTTTTTTTAGGTTGGTTCTAGAGGTTTGGCGTGTTCTACGAAGTTTTTTTGTATGTTAAAATGCGTCTTTTGATAAAATGTAATAAATGATTAATCCCCCTAAAAGTGAGATAAAAAATTTATTTTTTCGAAATATTTTTTTAGAGGTTTGACGTCTTTGGCAAAGTTGTAGCCCATAATAAGAGAACAAAAATCGTGGAACATGTCAAAGCTCCATCTCTTACGGTTTTCGAGATATGGAGCGTTTTGTGCGAAGTACCCCTAAAACTAGTTTTTTCTTCCGAAGATATCAAGTCATTATTGATGTTGCGATGTCTCTACCGGTTGAGTACGAGCAAGTTTCTGACGGTGCGTCTTTCGATTTCCGTCGTGCTGATTATGAAATGCTCACCAACGACCTCTTATCTATTGATTGGCGCTTTTTGGACTCGGAACGTGACCTGGATGACATGGTGGAATTATTCAGCAATGAAGTTCGTCGGATTATTGAGCGGCGTGTTCCACTTCAGCGTCCTCCGTTGATGCCCCCCCGTGACAAACCGATATCTTCGTAAGTTGAAGCGGCGAAGAAGGTCAGCACTTCGGAAATATAGGCGTAATCGTTCTACACAGCTGAAACGTTGCTTCGTGGTTGCCAGTAACAAGTACACTAGCTACAATCGTCTTTCATACGCTCGATATGTTGACCGCGTTCAGAGGAATCTCCGACTACATCCGAAACGTTTTTGGTCCTTTGTGAAGTCTAAGCGCAAGGAAGATGGACTACCGACTGTAATGCACTATGGGGATTCTTCTGTGGAGACTGCTGCTGAGAAATGTAACCTCTTTGCGCAACACTTCAAGGCTGCCTTCTCGAGTGTCGATGTTACACCTGCACTTGTCGCTGAAGCAATTCGTGATACTCCATCGGATGTAATCGATTTCGGTGTATTTGATGTTAATGACGGACACGTTATCGGGGCTATCCGAAAGCTGAAATACTCTACATCGCCCGGACCTGATGGCATCCCGTCATCTTTATTGAAAAGGTGTTCCGCTGCATTTTTAACGCCGCTGATGAAGCTGTTCAACCGCTCACTACAGCAAGGAACCTTTCCGACCAGTTGGAAGACTTCCTTCCTTTCACCTGTATTCAAGAAGGGCGACAAGCGGAATATAGCCAATTATAGAGGGATAACATCTTTAACTGCATGCTCGAAAGTATTTGAGATTATCGTGAAAAACATGCTTTTCGAATCTTGCAAGAACTACATTTCCACGGCTCAACATGGCTTTTTCCCGAAACGATCAGTGGCTACTAATCTCGTCGAATTCACTTCACTCTGTATTCGTTCAATGGATGCTGGAAAACAAGTGGACGTGATATATACGGATTTCAAATCAGCGTTTGATCGTGTGAACCATTGCATGCTGCTCAATAAGCTCAGAAAACTTGGAATGTCAGATGGTTTTGTCCGATGGTTTAACTCGTATCTGTCTGGTCGGTCTATGAAAGTGCGTATCGGCTTGAAACATTCGGAGTCTATTACCATTCCCTCTGGAGTACCACAGGGGAGCAACCTCGGACCGCTTTTATTTTCGCTGTTCATCAACGACGTAGCATATGTACTGCCCCGTGGCGAACGCATTTTCTGTGCGGACGACGTGAAGATTTTCATCGTGATCACCTGCATTGAAGACTGTGTGGCATTACAGGCAGCGTTAAGCTCTTTTGAATGCTGGAGCAGGCGTAATGGTTTAGAACTCTGCGTGGGAAAATGCATTGCTATAACGTTTTGCAGAAAAAGGAATCCAATTCTTTATGACTACTCCTTATCAGGTGAAACGCTGGAACGTAGAAATGAAATTAAGGATCTTGGAGTGATTCTGGATACGGAGATGACTTTCAGGCCTCACTACGATGATGTGCTTTCTAGAGCAAATAAACAGCTGGGCTTTATGTTTAAGATTGCTGATGGCTTTCGTGATCCTTTATGCCTTAAATCGCTATACTGCGCTTTAGTTCGCTCCATTCTGGAATCAGCAGTAGTAGTTTGGTGCCCATATAGTCAGAATTGGATCGACCGTTTTGAGGCTGTTCAACGAAAGTTTGTGCGATTAGCGCTTCGGAGTCTTCCCTGGCGTGACGCTCTTCATCTTCAGCCGTATGAGCACCGGTGTATGCTGTTAGGGTTGGAAACTTTAACGAGTAGGAGGTCGTCAATGCAATCCAATTTCATTGGGAAACTTTTGAACGGTGAGATTGATGCTCCTTCTTTACTGTCAGAGCTCCGTATATATGTTCCAGAACGACCACTACGACGCCGCAATTTCCTACATTTGGATCCACGTAATAGTCGATACGGACAACATGATCCCATTAGGTTTATGATTTTAAATTTTACCAATGTATTTGAACAGTTTGACTTTCATTGATGTGTTTCGTTAGATTTTTTGTTCTTTTATAATGTTAGCATTAGTTAGATAAGTTGTGTCGTATATGTAATTAATTGTAATTTTTTGTCATGTATTACTTCAAAGATGCGGGTTTTTACGCCTGATTAGGGCTTTTCCCAGCCACACTTCATTAAGATCCAAGTAGATCAGATGAAGAGAAACAATAAATAAATAAATAAATAAAATTATATCTTAAAACAAAAAAGTTATAGGCAAATTTATCATATTTTAAGGTGTACTTTCACCTTAAGTAACTATTTCCGGCGCAAAATGGCGCAGATGGCTCAGTCGGTAGTTGAAAGATTAGACTTTTTACTATCACTTGGGGGTGGAAACCCTCGTGGGCAATAGTGGGAAAGGTGGTTTAAATACATGACAAAATCTAATTATTTTGCCTGTAATACAAGCAAAATAAATAAAAAAAATAATAATTAAGAAGCCCACAGTAATTTTTACTGCACTGTGTTTCTTTCGGTAATATTTTACAATGTTTTTGCAAAAACCAGTGAGTTTTTATCACTAAAAAATAAAACATCAGAACAAAATATTGTTCCCGAGAGTTATAACTAAAGCTAGTTCTAAATAAAAGTATTGAATTTCTTCAAACTTATGACAACATATCTATGCCCAAATGAATGACAACCTACTCAATAGTCATAAAAGTGAATGGCTACGGTGGTTAGAATATCAAATGCGTTTTGATAAATACCTTCGCAGTGTTAAGGTAGTTGTAATTTTACATTCTTCAATACATATATTGACGATTTCCTGGTGAAAATAAAGATAATCTTTTATATCAAATGATCAATTTGATATAAAATTTTATTTTCAACCCGATTTTTGTGAAAAGTACTGTTAAAAATATGAAAAAAAAACTTCAATTAACTCATGATGCACACACTCTTAGAAAAAATCATGTAAATTTAAGTTCACTTGGATGCACATAAAAGGAGCGGCCCGTTTGACACAAATTTACGTCTTCTATCACAAATAAAATCGAGCTAGCAATCGCTAGAGCCGAAGCGAGAGATAAAACATGTAAGTAAAATAATGAACTGGATTCGAACTCGGGTCCGCTGATTGAGAGCACGTACTATACCTCTCGGCTGTATCACCGAGTTATGTGACAAACGATAAATGAAAAACTGCTTCTACCTATTTGGTCAGATAGGTTTGTTGACATCTTGTGCAACCAACTCGAACTTACACGATGGATGTAAAATTGAGTCAGATTTGCCATTTAGTCATGAAATGTTTACGTACGTTAATGGTTTACGTCACGTGTAAATTCCTAATTTTTTAAGAGTGCACTCTTAGAAAAAATCATGTAAATTTAAGTTCTCTTGGATGCACATAAAAGGAGCGGCCCATTTGACACAAATTTACATCTTCTATCACAAATAAAGTCGAGCTAGCAATCGCTAGAGCCGAATCGACAGATGAAACATATGAAAGTAAAATAATGAACGGGATTCAAACACTGGTCCGCTGATTGAGAAGCACGGTCTATACCTCTCGGTCATATCACCGAGTTGTAGGGCAAGTGATTGATGTAAAACAGTTTCTACCTACCTGGTTAGATAGGTTTGTTGACATCTTGTGCAATCAACTCGAATCTACATGATGGATGGAAAATTCAGTCTAATTTGCCATTCAGTCATGAAATGTTTACGTACGTTGATGGTTTACGTCACGTGTAAATTCCTAATTTTTTAAGAGTGCAGACGATGGGACGTAACATGTAATTGGTTAACGTCAAGAGATTAAAAATAATGTATGAAATTTAAAAAAAAACTATCGCGTTATTTCTCGGCCTGTATTTTATTGATTTATATTCGATATATTTCTATTGCTTCCCTGTTGTAAGTCAAACTCGTGGATTACCGAAAAAGCTGTTAATCTGCTATCGGACGAATCAAAACTTCTCCTGATGTTTTCCGATACTGATTCCGTAGTTGAAAAGTCAAACAACAAATATAAATATAAATACATGAAAAAATAACAAAAAAAACTACTATGTGTTTTGATGCACATCTTGAACTGTTTAATATTTCCTTCTTCCTATTTCTAGCGCTACTTAACTTGAATATTGCCCAAAAAAAAACTTCAAACAGGTAATATAAATGTAACTTTATCAGAAATTGTCTGACCATCTGATAGTAAACAATATGAATTCAAAATCATGAATAACATATTCTGTTTGGTAAAAACAATGCTCAGAAACGACACGAATGCAACTTTGGTGTAAAGTGTCGCTAATTTAAGTAAATAAATAAATAAATCATGCTCAAAAATGTTGTAAAATATTGCAGGAAATAACGCAATGCAGTAAAAGTTACTGCGGGCTCCTAAATGATTAATTTTTATTTATTTTTCTTGTATAACAGGCAAAATAATTAGTTTTTGTCATGTATTTAAACCACCTTTCCCACTATTGCCCACGAGGGTTTCCACCCCCAAGTGATAGTAAAAAGTCTAATCTTTCAACTACCGACTGAGCCATCTGCGCCATTTTGCGCCGGAAATAGTTACTTAAGGTGAAAGTATACCTTAAAATATGATAAATTTACCTATAACTTTTTTGTTTTAAGATATAATGACTTGACATCTTCAAAAGAAATGTGTAATTCGACGTCCTGAACAAGTTTGTAGAAGATCACAAATCTGTAGGATTTTATCTGTTGAAGCTACACTCAAAAAACTAGTTTTAGGGGTACATCGCACAAAACGCTCTATATCTCGAAAACCGTAAGAGATGGAGCTTTGACATGCTCTACGATTTTTGTTCTCTTATTATGGGCTACAACTTTGCCAAAGACGTCAAACCTCTAAAAAAATATTTCGAAAAAATATTTTTTTATCTCACTTCTAGGGGGATTAATCATTTATAACATTTTATCAAAAGACGCCTTTTAACATGCAGAAAAACTTTGTAGAACACGCCAAACCTCTAGAACCAACATAAAAAAAGTTATTTAATTTTGATCGTAAAATCATCGATTTCGAACACTGTGCCGTGGACCTTTTCTATTAGGCTCAGTGTACCAGTTATGGCTATAGTACCTCAAATTCGCCATAGTTGAATTTCAACCTTTAAAGATACAAATCAACAAGAAAAAAATCGTGAACAACAGATCACGATCACAAAAGATGATTGCAATCATTCAAACTTCATAATTTGCTCAAATTATGGTAGAAATAAATCATTTTCCTTAACTTTTCGGGCTCCTTGCACCCTATTTCGCCATAGTGAACCAGTTATGGCAACTCCCATAAGGAATGCATGTAAATAGTGCGAAGTGGAACCCAAATTAACAAATGTGTCCATAACTGGTACAGGGTTCCTATCATTGGCACACGCCGTAATAAATACTAAAAGTAGTTTTGGCTCCGTTTTTATATTTTTCCTGTAAAGTATGAGAATTAATCAATCATTTGACTTATTGTTTACATTCGTCGGACTTCTTCTTATTTTTGTAGAAATAGTTTTTCTTAGGTGGTGCGATAACTGGTACAGGCACCCTATTTGGTTTTATTGACTGTTATCGGTGAATTGGAATGAAACTCGCACTCTTATTTTGTTTAAGTTCAATTTTGACCAGCCAAGCTGTTCGGTCTGGATCAGCATGTTGCGTCTGATGATGGCTGAAGCGTAGTAAGCCGAAACGCGTTACGCACAAGAAATACATGCGAGTTTCATTTCAATTCACCGATAAAAGCCAAACAAACCAAATAATAGTAATTGAATTAGTGTTGGAACCTGAAATCTACCTAAAACCCTCCGGAACCCCCGAAAACGTCTATGTAACGCCACCGTAATTAGACGTGTGCGCCGAGGCAGTTTTCGCCGGCTGCGGCAGTTATAGTAATTGGAAGCAGCAGCGGCGGCGACGCCGGTGCCACGCCGTATGTCCTATTCGGCGGCGTAGTTGGCGTGACCTTTTTTTTATTGTTTTAAGGTGAGGTACTACATCCAGTCATTAAAAAACGTCACTACAGAATTATTTATTTGTTTCCTGTACCTAAAGTACAATTTTTATCTATATTGTAACAAAGGCATAAACGCATGAAATCAGAGGTTACAATAAAAACTATCCTCATAAAAACTAAGCTATACATTTTAGAAATGAGGACGTTTACTAGGATATTTATGAAGGATTCCCCAAGATGGAAATTCACAACATCTCACGTGTGTTCAAAGGAAAATATTTTCTAAAACTCATTTTAGATCAGTGCTGTCATGGTAAAATCTGAAATTTTTTGCTGGAATTCTGTTAGGGTTCTTTTCAGGAATTCATCCAGGGTTTCTTTAAGGTGCTTTTCAGGGTTTTTTCCAGAAAATTCTCAATAGATTCTTCCAAGGGGCTTCCTAGAAGATCCTCAGGGATTCTTTCATATTTTTTTTTGGTGACCTTTAAAAAATTCCTTTAAAGATTGTTTGGGGTGATCTTTTAGACCACTTCAGGATTTTTATTATTATTATTCTCCAGGAATATCTCAAGACATTCTTCTTGGAATTACTGCACAACATTATCCAGTTGTTCAGGAATTGCTTGAGAGATTCTTAGAAAAAAAATATTTTTAAAAGTTTCTTTTGTCGATTCCTTCAAGAATACTTCACAAGTTCCTCTAGGGAAAATGTATTAGAAAATTTCATCCGCTAATACCATTCTAACATTGTGCAAGAAATTCGTTCAAGAATCCAGAAGTATCTCCAGGAGTTCTTCTAGGGTTTGCTCCAAAGCATCCTTCAAAAATTCATTTGGAGGTTTAAACAAAAATTCCTCTAGTGCCTTTGTCTGCAATTTCCCGGATTCCCGGAGAATTTCTTTCAATGATTCCTTCAGAAACTTCTTCATGATTTAATTCAGAAATTCCACAAGGTTGTCCTTCAGAAATACCATCAGAGATTTTCATAGAAACTTCGATGTAAGGGGATCGACTGTGATTGGTATTATGCTAGCGGGGGTTTTCGGCTTCCAGTCTCTATGTAATCATAAACGGATATTGGATCAACACCTGACATTTCGGTCACATATATTGTGCCTTTTTCAAAGGATAGATACAATCCCTCCGTTTACTCGTGAGGTTATGTATGTTTTAAACATAGTCGCACGTCTTCACTTCAGTGGTTGAGTTCGTTGGTTGGCGCACTTTTTCAAATCTATCAGTATCTGTTTTACCTCCTACGATCTACCTCTTACCGTAGATCGTAGGAGGTAAAACAGATACTGATAGATTTGAAAAAGTGCGCCAACCAACGAACTCAACCACTGAAGTGAAGACGTGCGACTATGTTTAAAACATACATAACCTCACGAGTAAACGGAGGGATTGTATCCATCCTTTGAAAAAGGCACAATATATGTGACCGAAATGTCAGGTGTTGAACCAATATCCGTTTATGATTACATAGAGACTGGAAACCGAAAACCCCCGCTAGCATAACATAGAAACTTCTCCAAGATTTTCTATCCAAAATTTTCCAAAATCTTCTCATAAAATTCTTCTACAAGTTCCTCCAATGCCATCTCAGGAGTTTTTTTTCCTCTGTTATTGAACTTAAGCCACTGTGTCCAATTAACTGAACTTTTGTGGCGAATTTCAGGAGTTCCTCCAGGTATTCCCCAGGAACTTCTGCAAGAGTTCCTCCAACGATGAAACAATTTCAATAAAATTAAATCTTAACCGGGAATTTCTAAAAATTTCTACAGAAATTCCTTCGGGTAACCATCGAAGAATAACTTCAACATATTTTATGTAATTTCATGAAATACTTCTGTAAATATCTGTGGATATATAACTCAAACAATTTCCGGACGAATCTCAGGAGATTCCTGGAAAACCCGTGGCAGAATTTCCGAAGCAATCGCTAAAAATTCTTTGAAAGTTCTGAAAGTAAAAAAAAATCAATGAAATGTTTGAGGTAATCTCTTACAGACATTCATGAAAAAGAGACCAACCAGCCAAGGGCTGAAAGTCTCTTAAATAAAGACAAATCAATCAATCAAAATTCATGAAAAATCCTTAAACTACTGAAGGAGTCTTAAGTGATATTTCAGAAGGAATTCCTTAGTAAGTTTTAGATGGCATCCATGGAGGAACTTCTGAAAGATTATTCGGAGAAATTATTGAATAAATTGTCTATAAAATTTCTTAAGAAATCTCCGGAGATATTTTAGAATGAATCCCTGCAGGATTATTTGAAAGAATCCCAAGGAATTCTCTGAAATAATTGTGGAAAGAGTTGCTAAAGAAATTTCTGGAAACTCTCTCTTAGAAACCCTTGGTAGAATTCCTACAAGGATTTATTGACACATATTTTGAAAAAATCCAAGATAAATCTCTTATCAAAATTCGTTGAGGATGTTCTGAAAGAATCTCCAGAGGAATTCATGAAGATATTTTTAAAGGAATCCCTAAAACAATGTTTGGAAAAATACCCTAACTTCTGCTAAGGTTTCTGGAAATTTTCAAAGGAATATATGCAAGACATTCTAAGAATTGTTACTGAAGATATTTCTAAACTTCTTGAAAAAAAACGAGTAAAATTCCTAATTGTATGCTTGGAAGAATTTCAGGAGGAGTTCTTGTAACATACATGGAGGAATACTCGGAGGAACTAATGAAGGAATCTCTATATGATTTTTTGCAGAAATCACTGAAAGAACACTCCGTGAAGAAATTTATAGAAAAAGCCCTGAAAGATTTTTCGAAGCAACCGATGCACAGTGTTTTATTTTGCCGATTATGTGCGCTTTTTTAATAACTTTTTAACCGTTGATTTTTGCGATATAGTTTCTTCAGAGAAGTTTCTACATAAGACAGAGCGCATCTTTTGACGTGAAGAGCTGAATGATCAATCCACTTATAAGTGAGATAAAAAAATATTTTTTCAAAAAATTCAAATAGACGTTTGGTGTTTTCGGCAAAGTTGTGCGAAATGCAATTTTGAACAACTTTGTCAAAGCCGTCATAATGATAGATCTCATACTTTACGAGATATATTGCGTTGTATGTGCATGACCACTAGAAATCATATATTTCATCATAACTTTTAAACGGGATTTTTTACATTATTTTCGTTTTCTACCTAGTTGTTTGGAATTGAAAAATACATGCTTTTGCTGAACATCGATAAACGCTAGCTTTTGGAATAAAAAAGTTATTTACAAATTATCGATTTTTATAGGGTAACTTTAAACACGTCTTACTGCTTTCGACGCAAAATGGCGCAGAGAACCGTTTTAATAATGAAACAACTATGTTTCTACTTTATGAAAATGGCCTAAACTTTTGTATGCAATTGTATTCATTATGTGTTATGGTGAATAAACAAACAGTTATCAAATATTGAAAATATTTATTGACTTCTTAATTTAACGAGATAGAATGTCGCAATTTTCAGCGAAATTGCGTATTTTTGTATGCTCAACAACTTTCTAGAACATGAAAAAAATGTAGAAAATCTTGGTAAAAAGCTATGATCATTTTAACGAGCTATAAAAATAATCATATTAAAAAATCACTCAGAAATTTATTTTTATTATGTATAACTTTTAATCCAGAATGTTTACATTATTTGCATATTCTGCAAAGTCGTTGAGTATACAAAAATACACAATTTTGCTGAACATTACGATACCCTATCTCGTTAAATGAAGAAGTTATTTAATATTTCAATAGAAATATAGTTGTTCGTTATTCGAAACGGTTCTCTGCGTCATTTTGTATTTTTATATTCTAAACAACTTTGTAGAAGACGAAAAAAATGTCAAAAATCCCGTTAAAAAGTTATGATGAAAGACATGATTTCAAGGGGTCAAGCACATACAACGCAATATATCTCGTAAACTATGAGATTTAGCATTATGATGTCTTTGACAAAGTTGTTCAAAATTGCATTTTGCACAACTTTGCTAAACACATTAAATGTCTATCTGCATTTTTTGAAAACAATTTTTTTTTGTCTCACTTATAGGTGGATTGATCATCCAGCTCTTCATGTTAAAAGATGCGCTTTGTCTTATGTAGAAACTTCTCTGAAGAAACTATATCGCAAAAATAAGCGGTTAAAAAGTTATTAAAAAAGCGCACGAAATCGGCAAAATAAAACACTGTGCGATGGTGGAATTTCTGGAAGAACCCTGGGATTAAGAATGCTCGGAGCAATTCCTGAAATAATTCTGGACTCTTCATTTTCTAAAAATAAAACGCTGTTAGAACGTGTGGAAGCCATGGGTGGTAATTTGAAAGATTCACCATACAAATTTCAGAAATAATCTATGGAGGAGTTTCTTCAGCATGGACATTTTTCTAGACGAATTCTTGGTAAAATATCTGGAAGGTCCTCTATAGGAACTTCTGAAGATTTCATGGAATCTATGCATCCAAGAATGTCATTCGTAAATTTCCATGAAAATTGTCCAAGAGATAAACAAAGAATATGTAGGAGAATGTAATTGTGGACCTAATGAGAATACCGCCAAGAATTTTGTTGGTAATCCGTTATGGCTTACTCGCTTAGTACTTAAAAAGAATAAGTGAGGATCTTCAAAGTAATGCTAAATCATCAAATGAAGTCACAAAAAATTGTTACAAATGATTCACAAGATGAACTTCAGAAAAATACGCCTATATGCACAAGAAAAAAAAAACTGTTTAAAAGTTACCACTTTTATTGCTATCACGTTCATAAGGTGGTTCGTAAAGTGTTGACGAGATTTTTGTCGTTTTCTCATCGGCGTGGGAAAATTTGTTCGGCGGCGTGGAAAAATATGAACAGCGCAGCGGCACGACGGTCAATGTAACTAATGGCGGCGGCGTGGGAAAATCGTCGGCAACGGCGGCGCGGTGCGGCGGCGCACACGTCTGTCCGTAATGTCTTTGAAATCCGCCAAAAATCCTCTGAAATTTCCTGAAACACCTCCAAAATTTAACTAAACCACCCCCTCCCATCAGGCCCCATGTTACACCCCTGAAACCCTCTGGCTCGTATTACACGCATGTTTCTTTCGCAGTTTTCGGAACCACTGAAACTCCAGGTCATCATTGCAAAACTGTCATTTTGTTAAGGGTATGCGGTATGAGATTTTTAAAGGCGATACGAAACGACACGAAATATAAAATTTCTTATACGATGCGATATGAAACGAAACGGAATTCAAAAATGTTCCGTGAGATCGATACGAAATATGAATTCACACGGTATTTTTCGAAACGAATTTGGTAGTTGAGTGTTTTTTCGCAAATTGGTAATGCGTGCTTGCATTTAATTCTTCCTAGCAGCGTCAGTCGTTTTTGTTTTTCGTTAGAATCAGAGTGTGAGATCAAAATTGAACGAATGCACCAACAACCTTGCAAGATTACTCCAATAACATAATAAGATTACACTACAATGCTTCATTGCATTGATCTTATAAGATGCTCTAACGCCCTTTGACTATCAGAAACCTGAAGCACATGACATGGAACAAATGCACCAGATGTCGAATAACGAATCTTCCGCGGAATCTTAAACCTTCAACCTTCAAAAAAGTCAATGTGAAAGTTTCGATAAAATTCGTGGTTGAGATTTATCGAATAATATTCAATAAAATTCGCGTAGAAATTAACCTTCCGTAACTCGCGCGGTTGGCTACCTGCGCCAGCATCACGCTAATGCTGAGTACAGAAAGCGAGATTTTTTCAACGTGTTGTACAAAATACAACAGCGCGATCACTCGAGGGTTAATAAGAATGCTTAACACGTAGGCAACGGGGCTTACATCAAAATGTCAAATCACTGCCAAAGACGCAAACTTCATTATTTTTCAATGAAATATTGAGGTTCACTTCACTTGTGAAAGTTTTTAATGCTAAACAGGCAATATGCTAAAAACATCAACATCCCTTCTAGGGCTTCCAATTTTTGCAAAATCAGCATGGCAACTGAGCTTTGTAACGTCAACATTTTGTAATAAATGCTTCTTGAGATGCAGAGTCTGAATCTGAAAACCATTTTCTCTAGCTTTAGATTCTTGAGAAATCCACTGGCCTCTGACCCCAGACTGGAAACCCCTGAGGTTGACAACACTACTATATTGTAAAAAGCACTCCTAGAGACGCTTTTAAGCATTTGCACTTTCTCCTTGGACTTTCGGTTCTTGTGAAATCCAGTATGGTCCGTGATCCACCTTGGGAACCACTGATAGTAATAGAAACAGCTTGAGACGCAGAATCTGAAAACTTTTTTCGCTTTTTTGTCGCGCTTTCTGGTCTTGAGAAATTTGCATGCCCCGTAACCTCTGCTAGGGAACCATTGATCTGTGCTACACCATCGTATTGTAGCCTGTACATGTAATGTTCAATTGTTCATGTTCTATGAGATGCAGAAACAGAAAAAAAACCCACCCTCTCCTAAAACTTTCGTTATTTGGAAAAAATATTAGTTATTCCCGAATAACTAGAACCCCAATTTCCGCGGGGCGTTATTTTGGAATTAATACGTAAATGGTGGGGAAGTGAAGTGGGGGTGGGGTGATGGTTGCAAAATTGATTTTGGCGCAAACAAAGTAAGAGCAAATTGGGATTTCAGAGCTGACGCGATCTCCTCCTCAATCTAACTGAAGTTAGAAGGATAACAGCTAGCGGAACTTCGTCATTCGTCATCGACTCATCATGGAAGCATGAGGTAGGAACTTGTAGCCAGAGTTATGTTGGACATTCATTCATTCCAGGTTGCCGACTAACCATTTTGAAGGCAAGTTATTCTAGTGGTTCTCAAGTATGAGTGAAACATCCTTTGAATTTTCTATCGCTGCGTGAAAGATACTCGGACGATGTGTACTTTCGTGAAAAGCGAATAAGAATGTCACCTTCTAATTGCTATCACAGGTTTACCGAACCGGTTTCGTTCACGGCTGGTGGACAGCGAACCAGATCATTACGTAGGTGCGTACTTCAAAAGTACCGTAGACAGAAAATAAAATCGATGCCTTGATGAACCTGTTAATCATCAGATACCACTGCATAGACGATTTCAATATCATGGATGAGAACCATCCAAATCGCAATAATCACAAACCCAAGTTCAAAAATAAAACCCCACTGGCAACGCTCCAAACAGTAGCACAGCTTCTGGCATGCGTGCGTTGGATAAGATCCTCAAAGGCTCCATTCCATCAAAGCCGCAGTCCTATCGTACCGCACCGCTCGATCTAACCATATTTATTCGAGGCGCCTAATTATTGTGATAGAAACTTGCAGATTATACGTCATACCTATGCCGACAGCAGCAGCCCTAGTGAGGAAAAGTCGGTGAACCAACACTTATGCCCTCGCCTCAACCACCCGGACCGCGCCGTCGAACCGCAGACCGGACACGTTTTGGCGAGTAAGCAGAAAAAAAAAATCGTGATTTACATATTTTCACCCTCCGCCTTCATACTCCCTCGCACGCGGGACAGCTGCTTCGTGGCGGTGATCTGGATCTCTGTGATCTGTTCCAGGTTGGGGTAGCAGCAGCAGCAGCATGCCGGCTGGGTGAGAGCCAATATGATCGGTAATCATGTGGTCAGCCGCACGGCCACTTCACGAGATCGATCCTAAACGACGTCGACGATGATGATGGTAGCCGAGCGATGGCTTCCAGTGAGATGGATGGATTGAGTGGAGGTGACAGGGTGAAACGTTCCGGGATGAAGAATATAATATAGCTCTTCGGGCATAGCTGTGGAACTGCTCAAAGAGTTTGGGTCCCCAAGAAAGTCCAAATGTGGTTCTTTGTGCAAACTGTCATCAATCTTATGAACATTCTGTTCAATCCAGAGGTGCATTCAACACCGATTCCCCTTCTGATGATGACCCATCGAAGTCTTTGAGTTGGTCGTCGCAGTATTGATGGTTTTCAGTTCAGGAAAGTGTATAATTTTGAGCTGATTATGTTGAGCTCGGTTTGCATGCTCTCCTCCAGATATGCGAGCACTCTCTCCCATGGGGCGAGATCGGCTCAATCGGATGGAGGAGTTTGGCAAGCTCGTTAACTTAACCAGCTCGGTCGGCTCCGAAGTATGTGCCTACAAGAGCAGTGGTCGATAAGTGATTAACTGCGGCACGCTCTGAGGTAGGTGGCTTTTATGTGGTTAAACCTTTCGGGATGTCGGGAAAACTAATAGCATAAACGAGAAGCGCTTTTGCGATGATATGTGCGGAGAGTGTAATTAGGGTTATTAGCCGGTGGGGAGTGTGTGCGAATCGTTAGCACGCAGTTGTTGCTTTGTTCAAGAGATTATTTGCTTTGAGAGGCTTAGCTAGTGGGCTACAAACATAAGTAGCATGCACAGCGCGGCATACATGCATTTGACACCGATTCCATGAGATGAAGACTTCCGCATAAGCTGATTAGGAAAGCAACGGCGTAGAATAAAGTCAATTTGCTTTTACATTTCATCAACTTCATAAACTGCACACTGCAGTATCCAATTTGTGAAGTTGGAATAATTGTTAAACATCTAACTGATGAATTTCACAGTAACAGAAACGTCCTTAACAAAAAAAAAAAAGAGTACCCCAATTTGCATATAAACAGTTATTTCCATCGAAATCTTTCCACCCCTCTCGCAATTTACAAATTGTACGTCCGTTCGAACCCAATCAAGTCTGACCTTTCCCGATCTGATTTCGCACAAAACAAATCGATCAAACCTCTCCTCGGTCGGATCCAGGCAGGTCCAAGCACCTTTGTGCACGACGAGACGATGCATGGCAAGCACTCACCATCATCAGAGACAACTGCCTTTCTCGTGATATTATCATATTCCTTTCACCTTTCGCCAATGACACCTCCTGCACATGCAGATCAACAGCTTGTTTGCGAGCGTGAATTTGAATACTCTGCTGCTCCTGCTGCTGGGTGGCTTGGCTGCACCGCGTACCACGTTTCACCTGGCCGCCGCACATTCCCAATCAATCTTGATTGGAACATACACATTTCGGTGTCGGTCGGTGCCTTGCCTTCCGAAGTGCATTTCGTTGCAGCATCAGGACCTGCACCTTTTCGTGGGAGCAACAGGACGGAGCGAATTTTTTCCATCGTATGAATGAAATAAACAAATAAATACAGGTGTACCTTTTAGTTCCAGGTTGAATGGTTTTCGACTTTTTTTTCGGTCGGATTTCTCTTACCTTGCTCTGAATATTGGAAGCGAATACTCCCTGTGTGGATGCACGATACCAAGAGTGGCGTGGTTTTGGAAGCGACGAGCATAAGATGGAACAGCAGCGATAAGGATCTCTTAACGGAGATGATGATGATGATGACGACGTTGATGCTGTGCTACGGTCCAGCCAGCAATGTATTTTCGGAGTTGTCGCGATTTACGAACTGTCAATGTGGTATCCAATCTATTTGGTTAGGATGGAGCACAGTGGTTCGAATGATAGGAAAAGTTATTTATATTTTTAATCAGTGGCGCCATCGAGGTTACATTTGTCAAGTGTAACAAGTCAATGAGTGTCAAGTGTGTCAAGTTACCTTTGTGAGATTTCCAATTTATTTTTGGGACTTCTTCCAAGGATTCATTCAGAAATCCCTTCAAATTGAAGAAATATTTCAGTGATTATTTCAGAAATTCGTCCCGGTATTCCACCAGAAATTTATATGAAGACTGCAAGATTCATCCAAATAATAACCCAAGTAACCATGCTGTAAGAGCTGTACGTATTGCATATATATAAAGCACATACAATGGCTTGCATTGCCGTACATTAACCATTAAAGTTGTATTGAAGTGGCAAGTGGCGCCACCATTTCTGACTCACGATTATACTGGTATTATCGTAATTCTACAATAGAGGCGCCACTTCCCAATTTAATTCAACTTTAATGGTTAATATAGAGTAATGCATGTCAATTTATGTGTATTATTTAGGGGCCCAGAATCAAAGGGGTGTAAGGGACCATTTTGTCGATTTTGAGCTGAGCATATCGAAACATTCCACAAGTTTCAAGCTTTAACTTTTTTAAGAGTATTTTTACGATGATTTGAAAAATTATAATAAATCGTAGAAAATTGGGTTGATTTTGAAACTTCATACATTTTGTATGGGATGAAAAATTGGTGAATAACTTTAAACCTCATTTACTCGATAGTGGATTTTTGTCACTTACACTCCTTTGCTTCTAACCCTCTCATTTATGCAATACGTACAGCTTCAGCAGCGTGGTTACTTGGGATTTCAGTTTCTCACCGATATTTCACTAGCCAGTCCTCCAAATTTCTCGAAAAATAATTTAAGAAAAACTTTGCGTAGGTTTCTTCATAAATCGTTTAGTGATACTTTTAAAAATTCTTCGAGAGATTTCTCCAAAAATTTATCGATCCATTCATTATGAAAATTTCTCGAATTGAAAGTCTTCAGAAATTCCTCCTTGAATTCCTGTAAACATTCCTGCAGGTAGTTCTCCAAACATTTCTCCTGTAATCTTCAGAACACTTTCTTACTATATTTTATAAATTTTGCCAGGAATGCCCTCAGAGATTTCTTTAGGATTTGATGTTGATTAAGGAACTCCTCTGTAAAACCAGCCTTAGATTTCTTTCGACACTGCCTCATGGATGTGACCAAAGTGCGACCCGCGGGCCGCACGTGATGTTCAGTTCAGTTATATTGCCGTAGAATTCCTTGCAATGTTTCTTTTGGAAGTTATACTACTCCCAAAATAATCAAGAATAATGTGTTGAATGATTTTCGAGTGGATCCAAATATTACGATAGAGACACGAACCAGCCAAGGGCTGAAAGTCTCTATAATATAGCTAAATCAATCAATCAATATTGCAATATGAGCAGTTGCAAAAATGGGCCTGAGGATCACTTATTTAGGTAGATTTCTATGAATTCCTTCGGAAACTTCGCAAGACATTGCTTAAGAAACTCTTCTAGGAATTCGTTTAGAACGTCATTCGAAAATTTCTCCAGAGAATCCTTATCCTTCAGACTTTTCTACATTCAAAAACTCGTTTGTAGAACTTATTTTGAATTTTTTTTCCGAAATTTCTTCATGTATTCCTTCCGAAAATTCTCCAGGAACTTCTTCTTCTTCCACGGATACCTTTTGAAAGTTTTTTTAAAACATCTTCTTCAGAAATTCCTCTATAATTTGCTTCCAAACTTTAAGAGTATTCTCCGGCAAAATTTTAAAAAAAAATCTCTTAAAAAACTTTCTAGTGATACCTAAGAAATTCTTCCATAATCCATACTTCTTTCAAGAATACGAGATTTTTTTTTGGGAAATTATCCACGGATTCCTACGCACATTTTTCAGCGTTTCCTTCAGAAACTAAAAATCCCAGGGATTTAGAGTTTCCTTCAGGAAGTCTTTATAAGATTCCACCATAGATTTGTCCAAGAATAAAAAAGGGTGCCTTCCAAAATTGATCCATGGATTCCTTCACAAGTTAGTCCAGAAATTTTGGTTTAAAATTTACCAAGAGATCTTTCCGATACTCCTCCAGCAGTTCCTTCAAAAGTTTATAAAAGGATTCATTAAGAAATATTCACAACCCTGTCTTCAGATATTCCCATCATAATTTCTTCAGAAATACTTCAATGTACATTTACATAGGATCCATAGGAAACTCTGTCAGGTATTACTTAATAAATTATTTTAGGGATTCATTCGAAAACTCCTCCTTCGAATTTCTCCAGGGATTCCATCATAATTTTCTACAGCGATTCCTTCAAAGAGTCTTTCATAGATACTTTCAGTGTTTTTGGGAATTTTATCAAAAACCATTCCAGCAATTCTGGCTTGAAATCTACCATACCAGACTTTCTTTCAAATACTCTACCAGGCATTGCTTTAGAAATTTTTCTGGAGACTCGTTCAGAAAGTCCTCCAAAAATTTTTCCAAGGATACCTTCAGATTATTTTTTTCAAAAATTCTTCCAAACTGTGTCAGGTATTACTTAAGAATCTAGCCAAAGAAAATCAAGCAGTAATAATGCATTCTAACTTATTTCCAAACCAAACGCATTTCATCGTAAAAAATCATTAATTTACTTTAAATCAACATCAAGACATTGTTGATTTGACTTATAAGTCAATAAATAAAGCATATCCGTCATCTCGAGCTTTGCGCTTGAGTCGTTCCGTAAAGTTTTGCACAGCACAATTCGATCGCTTGCCAAGACATTTTTGTTACCTTTGCGTCAAAATCAATCTAATTTTTTTTTATGAAAGTTGCCGTTCTTGACATTTTTTGAAGGTTCCAATTCACGGTTACTCAATATTTTTCATTTGGGTTGAATTAAAAAAAAGGGAAATCTCATAGACCTCAATATGAGATTTCCCTTTTTTTTGAAAAATGCGTTACAATTTCCACATAGTTTTCTGCATACAAACGCAAAGATTCGCCGCCATAAGCAGGGCACAAAAATCAATCCAAATCATTACACAATATTTAAGCTTTTGAATAAGCGGTACCAGCCATAATAACATAGACCCACTAATCTCCACACACCTGGCCAAGTCCTTGCAAGCATTTTATAAATCTTATCATCAACTTAGAAAGCATCCAAAACTGAAATGGCTTCCAATAGATGATAGGATAGTAGATACATGGAATAAAAAAAATCTTACAAATAGTTCTTCAAGAAGTTAACGAGAGATTTGATCAGGATTTTTTTCTCCGGGAGCTTAAAACGTTCTAAGATTTCTTTTAGAAACTCTTCCAGCAGTTTCTTTAGAAATCTTTAAAGGGATTCTCCAATAAATTTATCCAGGCCTGTCCTCAGATATATCCTCAAAAAATTCTTCAGAATTTTTTCTAAAATTTTCTCCAAAAATTCTTTTAGTTAGATATCGATGGGTTTTCTTCTGAAACTCCACTAGGTATTACTTTAGATTTTTTTTGGCATTTGTTCAGGAAGACCTTTGGAAATTTCTCAAAAGATTCCTTCATAATTTTGGGAGTAAACATTTTGCCGAAATTAGGAAAACCCCTCCTTTATCGCCATTTCTGTGCACGGGCCTGTCTACAAGAAATCTTCCAGAGATAATTATTCAAAAATTCCACAAATGTTTGTTCAGGAAATGCTCAAGGGATTCCATTGAAAATTCTCACAAAAATGTGATAAGTATTTTTAGCGAGGTATTCATCCATAACATCCTGTATCCAACATAGATTCTTGCATTGTTGTAGTCAGTGATTCAGACAGGTTTTCTTCCTTCCGACGTGTATTTCCTAAGAAATGTCTCCGGCTTTTCCTCTAAGAACTTCTGTACCTGTTCTTGTAGGAATGTATTCAGAAATATTTTCTAGGAATTTCTAAAGGGTTTCCATTCGAAATACTCAAGAGTCTTACCAAGTTACACTTCCAGAAAACTCCTAGAATTTTACCTAGAAATTTCTTCAAAAATTTTCTTGATCCTCATTTAACTTTTTTTTTAGAAATGGATAAGCTACTTATTTCAGCACTAAAGTTTTGGGAAATTAAAACGAAAGTTTGAGATTTTTCCCAACGATTCGACTCATTCTAGAGTCTCCTTCAGGGGATACTGTAATTATTGTTATTGTGTGGATTACATGTTCCGATAGTTCACTAACATTCTAGCTATTCGTTGTTCGTTTGAGGTAGCATAGAACTGTCGGTGTCTGAACTTATATACATTGGCTGTAAACAGGCATATACAACAGTTGGTTACACATATTTTTATAAAAGTGGTATAAATAGTGCGAAGACGTACTGTGTGTGGTGTGTTGGTGATATGGCATATATCCAGAGGAAATGTGAGTGTGTTTGTGACAAAAACAATCACACAAACACACTCGACATATGCAGCCATCTCTCAAACCTTTTGCGAAACAATTCAAAATTATCGAACTACAAATGAGCCACCATCTTCGAACCAACCGTCACCTCCACCACCTGTGTGTAGTGCAAAGAAATTAATTGCTTCATTAAGTGAAATTAGGAAAAATTCCAACGTTCCACTTAATATCCAAATATGTAGGGCTAACCTAAGTCATTTTTAGAAGAACATGTGTAACCAACCATCGTTTTTGCCTGTTTACAGCCAATGTTTAATAGTTCATACACCGACAGTTTCATGTCACCTCAAACAAAAAAAGAATTGTCAGAATGTAAGTAAACTATCGGAACATGTAATCTACACAATAATTATTCCCATGATAAGAGGATCCCCTGAAGAAGGCTTTAATACGAGTTGAAACGTTGGTAAAAATCTTAAAAAATTGTTTTGATCTCCCAAGACTGCAGTACCAAAAATGGTCGCTCTTTTTTTGGAATTCCACTAAAGGTTTCCCGAGAAGTTTCTTCAAATATTTCTCCTAGAAGTTCTTCCAAAGTTCTTCCTGGGATTTATTCAAGAATTTATCTGGAATTTCTTTCAGATGTTCCTCTCGAGATTTATTCATGAATATTCCTGAGATTTACGAATTTCTTCACTAATTTATGCAAATAATTTCTTCAAAAGTTCTTCCACGGAGATCTTCAGAAAATCCTCTTAAAATTTCTTACAAAATCGTACATCGATTCCTTCAAAAATTCTTCTAAGAGCTCCTCCAAGAATTCCTTGCGAAATTCTATCAGGAATTGCTGCAAGGATTTTTATATGAACTGCTCTTGCAGCTCCGTCAGATACAGCTTCTGGAATTCCTTCAGAGATTGCAAGTATTGTTTCAGATATTTTTTCAGGGATTTTTCTTCGAGAAATTACACAACAAGTACTGGAAGAATTCTTTAAAGAATCTTGAATGGATTCATAAAAAAATCCCTGGAGGATTGTCTGATGGAATCCCTTTAAAATACCTTTGGATATTTTAAAAAGAGAATCTTGAAAACTACATACAGTTCCTGAGAAAAAAATCCTGAATCAATTTCTGAAGTTAGCTCCGGTGGCATTCCTTCATGCAAAGCATTCAGAATACCTGTAGAAACTCTTTAAGATGCTTTCCAAATTCCTAGGAAAAAAAAATGTGAAATTTCAAAAGGAGCTACAGAAGTAATTTTAAGAAGAAAAAATGCTGTAGAAATTTCTTTAGGGATTACTGGAAAAATACGTGAATAAATTTTCAAAGAATTCACTTAAAAAAATGACTGACAAAATCCATATGGAAATTGCAGATAAAGGTCCTGATGGAGTTCTTGTCAAAATCTCTCAATAAATTTCTGAGAGATCTATGAAGAATCTTCTGAAGAAATCCTCGGAAAGTATTCCTGGAGATACCATTGGTGAAATTCTTAGAAGAATTTCATGTACAATTTCTGAAGGGATTAGTACATAAAAATTCCTAAAGTAGTTCTGGGAAACTTTTTCGGCTACAGGCGTAGAAAGCATGCTCTAGTTCTGACCATTCCAAAGACTGAAAGCTGAAAAAGTTTCCCGGTACAAACTCCCAGCAGTCGAAAGCATTCCATTATAAAGTAGTTCCTGGAGAATTTTCTTAAATCCAGCAGAAACATAGAACATTTTGAAGGAGTTCTTTAGAGGTTCCTTGAGTAAATATTGAATTTCCAAAGAAAAGTCTAGCAGGAATTTCTGAAACAAATTTTCAAATCTCTTTGAGAATATTGCTCCTGGTGATGCATCTTTTGAGATAATCTTTGAAGAAATTACTTGGGAAACACCTGGTGAAGCTCTCAGAAGGATGTTTAGAAAGATTTCTTCAGAAACTCCTTAAGAAATCCCGAAGGAAAATTGTTAGATGAAATTTTGATATTGCTCCAAAAGAAAGTCCTTCAGAAATGTTTGAAGACGCGAAGGAATATATGCACCCCAAGAAACAAAAGTATCTGAACAACAGTTTCTTAAGGTAAAGTTTGCTTGAGAGTTGTTTATTACACTCTTATACAGCAAAAATGTTTGCTGGGACGTACTAATATGGCAATCCCTGAAGGAATTTCTTAAATAATCCCTGAAAAAATCCCAGAACAGGTTCCCGAAGAAGAAACCAGTGGAGTGATGAATATTTTGAGAAATTTCTGTAGAAACTTTTGGAGGCGCTCTTGAAAAAATCTCTGTGCAAATTCCTCTGAAGATATTTGAAAAGTAATAAATAGACAGGATTGCAGTCCAAAGGGATACCGGGAGGAATCTTTTGAGGTATTCATGCTAAAATCATTGCGAAAAATTCTGCAAAAATCTTTTTTCTATAAAAAAAATCCGACCGAATTGATCTTAATTCAGAAAAGCTCAGTTTAACATTAAAGAAATTAACGTATTTCCGCAATCAACGTGATTTTCGGTATTTCTATTTCGAAAACACTAAGGACGATTGAGTAGTGAAGAAGATATAAGAAAATTTTTATATCCGAATCGCGATGGAACAGTCAGTTAAACTTATGGGATTGCTTTAAATTTCCGTAAAAGGTTGTTGAATTATTACCCGTCAGATGAACGGGAGCATGAATCGCATCCGTAACACTGTAAGTAGGATTTCTTGCAACGTAAATTCTTCTAAAAAGAAAAATGTAGCAGATTTCCATGCGCTGCCAAACCACTGTGCAATGGTAAGATGCAGATCTGGTGTCCAACTCAACTTACAAGAAGCTGAAACGAAACGAAAAACCGCTAATAATGGTCATGCTATCTATAGGTGTCACTCAACTTCCGCATCGAATGCGGCTGTATGTCTGCGTGGGATGTGATTGAGTAGGTATTCGGATGATCAAGATGTTTTCACCTACGCAATCATTGTTTTACACTAGTTTACAACATTTTTGAACTCGGTAAGCTGATGATCGTTTTTGGTGTAGAATCATGCCCTGAGTTCGAAAACGCGAAAGAAAAAAATTACAGTAGAGCGGAAATTTTTTCGACTTTCCATACAAGGTTGATGATTTGAAATTGATTTTTGTTCTATTTTTAAGCAAAGTCGCTTACTTCAAACATCTCATTCTCCGTAATCAATGCTCCGATTGATCTGAAATTTTTACTGTAACTCGCCTACATATGATATGTCAAACAAACGTCGAGAAAGAATTTTTTAGTTGTTTTTTTCTTATTGAAAAAAATACATTTCTTCAAATTTTTTTGAGAATTTTGCTAAAATTTAAGAAGATTGTCCCGAAAACTCGCCAATATCATGAATTTCATCAATCTAACGCAAAACCTGTATTCAGATGATCGACTGGTATTGTATTCAGCTTTTAATTTATGGAAAAAGATTTAAAATTGGTTGAACAAAACGCAATATATTTGAATTTTAGTAAATTACATATTTTGAAAAGTTGCAAAACTCGATATTAAGCTAAAACTCAAAAAGTGTTCTACTTCAAATTTTTTGAAGGTCAGTTTCGAAATCAGCACTAAATTGTGCTTCAAAAATTTTGGTCGTTGACAGAAGTTCACGACTTTCGTTTTATTTTGTAAACTTGTGTTATCAATGACATAAGCTTAGAATATGTTTAAGAGCACGGTAGTACCCAGTTTTCATCATTTGAGAATTTGTATTCAAACAAAATATGTGCATAGGTGCCACCACATAAGCTATTCAATAAAAGCTAGGCGAAGCACTCAAAAAGGGTAGAATGTGCAATTGCAGCAAGCAACCAACGAGAAATCATTTCCAGCTGTCAGATATTGCAATGCAAAGAAATTTGTGATCTCGTTAAAAATTATATAAACTATTGTTAAGCCTACACACAATTGTTCCACTACCGAGGCCGTTCACTACACAGTCAGCATCAGCAGCTCAGGCGTGAGCCGACTCGTTTCCAGAACTGACAGAGAAACTCCCCCGCAATGCAAGTAGCAGTCAGCACACTCCAATCGGTGTAAGCTCCCTCCATATGCTGCGCAGAATGGCAGCTGAATTTGTTGAAACCGCATCTATCCACTCTTTGCAGTCTTATAAATCCTTCAGGAATTCTAGCACTCCTCCCTCGGCAGCAGCAGCGTTTCGGTGGCACCACGACTCCTCAAACAATCTGGAAATGCCTCGCCGCTACACATGCACAGGGGGTTCTCAAAATAACTGGGACAGGTAAAATTTTCACTTTTCAAAAAATGTTCAACTAGCTGTTACTTTCCAAAAAGGGCATCAAATATTCTCAAATTTTTACTGTAAGTTCATCAACTAGTTGTGTATCAGTGGTTCAAATTTGGAAAAGATCGGGCTCTTCTACACGAAGTAAGAAAGATTCTAGAAAAAAAAGTATAACTATCCCATAGCCAACTTTGAGCTGTTATGTCTCCGGATTCAACAAACGGAATGCAATGAAATTTTGATCATTTATGACAAATATAACAAGCTTTCAAAACCTTTTGACTCAACTTAAAATTCTTTACACGAAATAAAATTATAACGATCAGATTATTTTTCTAATATAACACCAATTTATCCAAAATTCATCATCGTTTCTAAATTCGAAATAGTAATTATAGTTCATTTAAATTCCCTCTAATTGCCTTGAATATATTTATGTTTCGAAGGAAAGCAACCAAACGGCCGGCATTAAATTGAAAAAGTAATAGGATGCATATAAAAAATAGATAAATTTACTAAAAAAATATAGAATAAATGAAATTGCTATAACTTTTTTCTTATTAATAATTTTAAATTAAGTCAAATGTTTTTCAAAGTTCCTTATATTACATACTCATAAATGATCATAATTTCATTGAATTTGGTTCATTGAATCCGCAGATATAACAGCTCAAAGTTGGCTATCGGATAATTATACCTTTTTCTAGAATCTATGTAACTTCGTTTAGAGTAGCCCGATCTTTTGGACCACTGATACACAACTAGTTGATGAACTTACAACTTACATTATTTAAAAAGTGAAAATTTTACCTGTCCCAATTATTTTGAGTATCCCCTGTAGGTGCGAATGCGTTGGGGTAATCCGATTCCTTGCGCGGTGGAGTCGTACCAATGCCAACTGCTGCGATTTGATGAGCCCCGTTTATCATTATAATCAACACCGATGATGCTCTTGAAGACGACACCCTTGCAATTGTGTTGGGAGTACAGTTCAGCGTGGAGTTGTCGTCGTCGTCGTCGACGTCTTCGGTCGTAATGATGAAGATGGTGGCGCAATTTTTTGCAGTAGCTTCCATGGAATCAGCGTGACATTTGTGGCGATTTTGGTGGTGTCGGGGGATATATGATACGGTTGAACGGATTTCGGGTAGTCGTATGAGTCGTATATTGCTTACGGAAGCAGCGTGTGGTAAGATGATGAATATAATTCACGGAAAGCATGAATGACTTTCTTGTGCTGTTGACCCTGGTATTTAGTCGCCTAAATTATGCCATTACTGCAAGGAGTTGGACGACCTAAGGAACAAATACCGCAACATTAGGAACAATGTTCTTTCAGATAAAAACGAATGAAATGCTCATAACAACCTTAAAGTGGCAATATTTCGTTATTTCCTCGTAGATAAAGGATTGATTTTATTATTTTCAATTCAATCCATGTAAAAAGTTTACTTTGAGCGATAGAATTGTGGTTTGGACATGAACCCAGTGCTTACTCCTCCATGATCGGATCAATTACCCGATATGTTCTATTTTAGCTTGGTACGGTGTTCCTAAGTTAATTGTACATTTATTGTGTTTGGAATATTGAGATCTCATCGGTCTATTTTTTGGTGGTTCAGGTCATTTCGAGCAATGATTAACTATAAGACATGTATAAACCCTTCCCTAACAGGGACATTAAAGTGTGGACATCTTATCTAAAAGCTTAACCAAGATGGCCCCTTAGGATTAAAAAATCGTAGACAAACTCGGATGCTTCCATCTTTCGATCGCCTCAAGTACGTCCGTTTAGAGACCCCGTCCTTATCCCTGGATATTTCGGCCCGCGGCACGAGTTCGTTGGGAATGCGTTGAGCTTCTGGTAGAACTTTCGTGTTTCATGGGAACGGCAAAGCATAGCACATCTGCTATTTCCTCTTCTGCTTGCAGCATACCACGTTCTGCAGGGTTCCTTGCTACAGCATTACCGCCCTGCAAAATCGCTCTGCACTCCTCGTCCAACTATTAGTTTCGTCGACTCCTTTCCACGTACCCGATGGTGCTCTCGGCTGCGTCTTTTATGGATGGTTTTACTGTTTTTCAGTAGTCCTCTAGAGGGGCCACATCGAGCTCGCCCTCGAATGGTAACGTTGCCTGGAGATTCTGCGCGTGTGCTGAGGCGACATCCAGCTGCTTCAGTCGCTCTAAGTTGTACCGTGCCAGTCGCCAGTACCGTACATTTGTTGATCACAGAAAGTTTTGGGCGCAGTATGACCATCAAGCCATCACCAGATAGTGGTCGGAGTCGATGTTAGCGCCACGATAGGTCCTGACGTCGATAATGTCGGAAAGGCGGTCAATTTGCGATTCCGCTTGCTGTGGTGATCTCCAGGTGTAACGATAAGGGAGGCTGTGTTGGAAAAGCTTTGCTCTGTATGGCCATATTTTTGGAGGCAGTGAAATCAATGAGTTGTAGGCCGTTTTCATTCGTCAGCTGGTGGGCGCTGAACTTGCCAATCGTCGGTCTGAATTGTTTTCGTTTTGGTCTTCGATGAAGATCCTTTAAAAGTACGCATAATGGATCCTGTCCAACACAGCTCCTACAGCGCCACGATGCCGTACCTGAGGTGCTTCAGTAAATCAACGAGTATGCGGACTGAGAGATCGACAGATCCACCGAGTTTACAATCGCAAGTCCTTTTTGTTCGCTGAAGTCATTGCCTTTGGTCTCGGTTCGTATTATTCCGTTGCTGGTATTCAATTACAATGTTTTTTTTTTACGGTTGGCTCATAGGGCCGATACCAACCACCTATGTATTTTCCGGAGGACAACAGTTGAGCTTAAAGTTTTCGGATGTTAATCAGCCGCCCTAACATGGGGATCAGACGCTGTTGTTAGCCGCTCCTCCTGGAGAACAGACGCTCAGGCTTGCAGAAGTAACCCCCCCCCCCCTTCCCCTTCCCTATCAGCCTACGATCGAAGTTCCCACCGGGGTGGCCCAAGTAACACCGAAAACATAATCCGAAATAGATATATTGAAGTGTACTTTTTGTAAATTCCTCCGGGATTCTACAGGAAATTTCTTCGAAAACACCTTCATAGATTCTTTCAGAAATTCCTGTGCAGATTACTTCTGAATTTGCTTTAGGAATTACTTTAAAAATATCTCCAGAGACTTCTACGGAGCTTTGGGGATTTCTTCAGGAGTTTCTGCAAAGAATTTGTTCTAAAGTTGTTCCATGGAGTTTCTCAGAAGAATTTCTAGAAAAAATCTTCAAAAATCTTACACAGATTCCATTGAAAATTCTTCCAAGAGTTTTATTAAGAGTTCATAGATTTCTGAAAAAATCCCTACTAGTATTTTTTTGTTGAAAATACTCCTGCGATGCTGTCAGAAATATTTCGTGTGATTTTTCTAACAATTTTTCACAGAAATAGCTTCAGATTATTCCCCAGGGTTTTTTAAATTGTTCTTTGAAGAAATGCACAGAAAGTCCTGGAAGAATAATCGAAAAAAAAAATCTCTGGACGATCGGCTAAAGGAATTCCTTGAAAAACTCCTGGAGATTGCCAGAGAATGATCTTGAAAATTTCTGAAGTTATCTCTATAGGAATTCCTGGATGAATTACTGTGAGAGTACCCCAAGTATTTCTTAAAATATCGCCTAATCGATTTAAAAAATATGAGACGCTTATGGATGAAGTAAGTTCAAAGAAGAAATGGATGACAAATCTCTGGAAAGATTCAAAGAGGAATCGGTGAAGGAGTTTATTAAGGAATATCTGAAAAATCCTTACTGAAATTGCAAAGAACGGAACAAAAAAAATCACGACGAAATTCTTCAGGGCACCACTCACAAAATTTCTGAAAGAAAATGAACTTTTTCATGAGCCTTTGAAAGAATACCTGGAAGAACTCTGCATGACTTCTACATAGAAGTACTTCTTGAATAATTAATAGAAAAATGGCAATGCATATTTTCTGGAGTTATTTCAGCAAGAACTCCTAGGAGAATCTTTGAAAAAAAAACATCGTCGGAAAGTTTTCTGGAAGAATCCCTGGAGAAAAATCTGAATCAATCCTAAGCAATCCCTGAAGGAACTTCTTGATAAACTCCAGAAGGATCTTATAAAAGAATCTCTTAACATTTTTTAGAGTAATTTCTAAATGAATGCCTGGGATAATCCTAAATACATGATGGAAAAATAAAAAAAAATAAAACAGTTCGTGAAAAACATGAATTTTTAAAGAAAACCCGAGATAAATTTCTAGAAAAGCCTGTGAAAAAACTTTCTTGGAATTTTTATTTTGAAAGAAGCCCTTGCAGCAATTTGTGGAGTAGTCCCTGAAAAAATCCTTAAAAAGAAATACATTAATCAATACATACAACAATAATACAACTGTGAAAATCTTTAAAAGAATCTCAGGTAGAAATTCTGAAGGAAACTCCTGAATAATTTTATAATTACCGTAATACGGGGTATCATTGATCAGCGGGGTAACATTGATCGGCTTGACCGACCTCATGAAATGTTCAAACAAGCATTTTACATTGAATTGGTTTCTGCCTTCGAATGGTATATCGTAATCCGTTATTATTTAGCTATCAAATGACATGTAATTCATAAAAATTGAATTACATAATCATTGAAATAAATCTATTTTTCCAAAACTGTGTTTCGTAACGCAGTGAGATACATCGTCAAACATTCATGCTTGGCATGAATACTAGATACAATATGAGGTTCGAAATCACTGTATTATTTCAATATGATATCCTGGAGTTGGATTAAATAAATGAAACTTCTATAAAAGTGCCCATTTTAATAAAATAAACGATTTTTTTAAAGAAAGCATTGAATTTCTCAAGCCATTGCCTACCTTAAGGCGTTATTCACAGTTTAGAGGATTTTGATCTTTAAATAACTCAAAAAGTACATAACTTGTAAGAATTATGGACAACATATTCGAAATCAGCGACCCCAAATATAGTAAGTAAGGGTATTTTCAACACAAACGAACATTGAATACCGACATGATCAATTTTACCCCAAATCAACAACATCAAAAATTAGATTAAAAAGCCTATTTAAACATGTTTCTAAGTTTTACAATACTTTTTCGAGTAGCTTAACACACACTCAGAGGGCCAGTACTTGTTTTAAAAATATAAAACATGTAACGTTTGCTTTAACAAGAGAATTATTCAAGAAAGATCGAAAATTCTGATCAATGTTACCCCGGATTACGGTAATTATCATCATAATTTTAGTACATACGTGTTAAAATTGACCTTATATAACGGATGGGTACAATCTTTTGCGTCAGTTTCCTTGAACCATTCTATCAAACCTTTCCTGCAACGCCAACATCGTTTTCCGCATTCGGGTTACCACCACGCGTCAAGCCCTGCGGAATTCGAGTCTGTAATTTCGAGCGTCCAGCTATGATTAGCTGACCGACTAGCAGAGGTCTGTGAGTTGTTGGGCGCCGCCACCACGATCCCCGTTCGCGACCGAGGTCAAAGAGCCGTAAATAACAGTGCGATTCTGGCCGCCGCTGAGGTCATTCTCGTTTTCACCAAACCGTTGTTGTGTAGAGACGGAAGAATCCTGAGCTGCTGCTGCTGTGATATGGCTTGTTCGGTGAAGCATACAATCAACTGGGCGAGCCCGATTCGTGCAACAAGCAAAGGAACAACCACGCGCTGAAGATGTCGTGTTTGGCACATTCTCACCTTTTGCGCGGACTCGAAATGAACACATAACAATAATATAATTGAATAGATAATTATCAATTAACACCCACACGTCGTCGCGACAACTGCAACAACCGAGGTAGGAATCGGCCGGCGCGGCTACGAGCACGATGTAGAATGTGCATGCTATGTAATTTTAATGAACGGAATCGTTGCAGATGAGCTTGAGCCAGCAGCGCGGGTGCAACAAAAGGTGTGACAACACGCCAACAACGGCATGTATCCATTGCTACCAGAGGGGTTATCTTCGGAATGTGAGGAACGATGCTTTGGAAGGAGCCCATGCATTACTAAGATGAATTGACCGAATCGAAATTGAGCAAAAACGTTCAGAGAATGGAGAGCTGGAATTTGCTTTGAATTAATATTCCTAGTGAGGAGTTAAATTTATGTTGCTATTCTTGTTTATGTACTAGGATTTATAACCTGAAATTATGTTCGAAAAATACTTCTTTTTAGTACATCCTTTTTCACAGTCACAGCAACAAACTGTTAGTGACTGACAATAACAAGACCTTCATTCGCAGGCAAGATAACATCATTCTTCGCGTTCTGAAAAGCATGAGTGATTAACAAAGCTAGATTATCTTAAAATTTAACTGTTTTTCTTCCATACAGATAAAAAGGTATCGAAAATGCCATTTACCAAGCATTACACATTTGTTTGTTAAGAACAACGCATTCACATTCCCTCTTCGTAAATTGTTATTTCGCTTCTTTCATTTCTTTCTCAATAAAAAAAATCGCATATTTCAGAGTATCATCATCGAAGTCGACGTAAACTTTCCATCGATTGCCAAAAAAACGCCTCCGCGCGCAGTTGCACGATGATCTTCGAATCCAAACCAAAGATCATCGTTTAGGCTCGGAGGAGGTCGACAGCATCGAACTCCTTCTGCAAGTCGCCAGCAAACAGAGCATTAACTTCTTTATTTTTTTCATTTTTTTATTGATTCCCGACAAACGGGCAGCCGATCATCACCAGAAGAGGATTATCGTTCCCAACTGCCACCGTGGTACTTCCCCTTTCAGTTTTGCGCGCCCGCGAAAGGTCATTATCGTGTGGAATCAGAAATTGCTACCAACAAACAACGATAACGTTTCGGTTTGGAGCCTTGCATCACACGGTTGCACACAGATTTGGGGAGTAGTAAGCCGGAGATCGTTCACCATCTCCCCGTTTGCGATTTCTGGGAACTGATGTGAATTTTTCCTACACGGAAAAGGCGTGGAGGTTTAACTACTTCTGATTCGGATGGTTCATTTGCTGGTGGAGCCAGGTATAATTAAAATTTATGAAGTTATTGATTTGAAGTTAAAGTTTCTTTTGAGTAGTTGCTTATGAAGGACTTAATGACGAAATAATTAATAAAGAAGCTACTTCTTTATCAGATAACAACTATACTCTTTTAAGGATAAGGTTGCATTAATGCAAAGATGACTCTCACAGTGATCGTGTTACTACAGTATTTTTTTCGTTACAAGCCTCCAAGAATATGGTAATTCATAGCAATTTTTCCAGCACTCTTTTATGCCTGTAGATTACCACGGCAGACGGAATCGCAAATCGACCTTGTTCTAATTCTAATTGACGGACGAAACATTATCGAAGTCAGAATTTAGCGTAACGATGAGCACTTTTTTTTTATTTGTGAATTTTAACATAAGGCTCAAGCATCCGTCATCATTTTTCGGAAAATAAAAAGCAGTTTTCTTGCTGCAGAACAAAACAAACCCCATGAAAATATATTCACTGCATTCTATTCCTCATATGGAGTACAGTGAATATATTTTCGTAGCAAAAACTTGTGTTTTGAACGAAAAAACTGCTTTCAAATGTTTAATGATGACGATGATTTTAATGACGAATTGTTCAACGTTAATGCTAATACTTCACACCAACGATGAGCACGAATAGCTGCGCCCAAAACTATTCGTCATCGATCACCACGGTACACAGTACAATGCTGCAGCATTGAACCCGACTGAACATTGAAAGTTTCAAACAGAAGCTGAAGTGAACAAAAAGCGAAGGAAAACAAAAAATAATAAACCATATAAATTTTTGATATAAATAAAAAGTGGACCTGGTGTGTACTTTTCAAAGGAGCACGGAAATCTTGACGGAAATTCTATCAGAAATTCAACGCATCAAGAAAAGGCTTCGTATCGCGAGCTGAAATGTGTGAGAAAAGGAAGGAAAGATATTGACGGACAAACGTGAAGTGATTGAAAGATGGAAACAGTACAGTTTGCATCGGAAAAAAATATTAAAAACAAACATTTTCAGCCATTTCCTTTTACAGTTTTTTGTTTCCCCATATTTGAAGAACATTTCCATTGCTTGTGCCTCTATACGTTCAAAACATATTCATCTATTTTTTTAGACATTCGTCTAAATCTTTCAAAAACTCTTACAGAAATTACATGAAAAATTCTTCCAAGGATGTAAGAAGCAAGCCTTCCAACGATTCCTCCAGAATTTCCACTCCTTAGCATTTTAACCAGTTTTTTTTTTAGAAATTTTTTCCATATAGGGGAAGTTACCTATTCTCGGCCGTTTTGTTCTCTTCGTCTAAGGGGGTTTTTTGAAACCTATTGAACTCAGGGTTGGTCTCAAATCCTTCCCAACTAAGCTAAATTATACAGCCAAGTTTCAGGCAATTTGGCTGACAAAAAACCCCCATGACGAAGAGAACAAACCTGCCGATAATACCCATTGTCACCCTATATTTTTTCGAAAACTTTCTAGGAAATCCTTCAAAAATGCCACCAGTGATTCCTCCAGAAAATCTTTAAAAAAGAAATCCGCCAGTAATTCTTTCGGAAATTTTGCCAGAGAAGGTTTCAGTATATTTTCCAAAGATTCTTTCAGAAATTAGTCCAAGCGCTCCTTCATAAGTTTACTCAAGGTTAATATTAGAATATCTTCCATAAATTTGTAAAAAAATGTCCTACAGACAATCGTACCGAAAATGTTTAAGCGACGCAATCCGAATATTTTGAAGCCCTTTTTGAAATCTTCCAATTGCTTCTAAAATTTCTCAAGAGTTTCCTTCAGATTTTCCTCTAGAGGGGTTCTTCCATAAATTAATCCAAAAACGCTATTAGAAATACTTCCATAGATTTCTTCAGTAATTCCTCTATCAATTCCTTTATAAAATCCTTCGGAAATTCCTCCTGAGATTCTCATGGATAGTCTTCTATGGATTCTTACTCAAATTGCAGCAGACAACGATCAGCGATTTCTTCCGAGCATGTTTTTTTTTATTTTTTTTTTCTACACAATTTCCAAGGCGATGATGTTTTGGTAAATTGTTCCAGGAATTATACTATAAAAGCTTCCATACATTTATTTGCAACTTTTTTCCGAAGTTTCCTAAAAAAAATCATCAAGATTTTGCTTTAGAAAATCCTTCATGCATTCTTGAGCAACTCCTCTAGGGATTCGTTTAGAAGAAAAACTTGTACGAATTCCTTAGAAATTTCTTTAGATATTTCTCTAGAGAATTCTCCAGAAATAACTGAAAGAACTTCTTAAAAAAAAATCCATAAAGCCCTTCCAAAATTACTTGATGAACACAATTATTTGATTAAATTTCCCATGTTTTTTTTATCGGAATCACCTCCGGGGTTCTTCCCACGTTTTCCTACAGAACTTCATTAGGCGATTCCTCTAGAAAATTAAAAATGCAAAATCCTTTCATATTTTGTCCAAGAATACCTTCTATCATAGACTCCTTTACAAATTTTCTCAAAGTTTTTGCAGCAATTCTTTCATGAGCGCTATCAAGGATACATTAAAAATCTCCTTAAAAATTTCTGTCAATAATAATTTCAGAGATTGATTTGAAAATTATCCAGTGATTTATTATGGAAGTCCTCTTTGGATTTCTTGAGAATATTCTGTAAAAATTTCTTTGGGAAATTGTTTTTGTATTCCTACCAAAACAGATCAATGAATTTGCGAAACATAAACATTTGCGTATTGCGGTCACAAGCTCGCAGCCTTATTTGGAGGAACATCTTCTTTATATCGCCGGAGACGGCTATCGGAAATAGGCGAAGCCGCGGAGAATATATGCACTAAAGCTGTGAGAAGGTGATTACGGAATTACGAAACTAACTTCGCTGGCCACTTACACCAGCTTGGACATAATTTCATCAAACGTTGCGAGTTGGCTCGCAAATGCCTGCCTTCGAAGGTACCCTATCGTCATTGAACCTGGCAGTTTCTCTACCTGTAGGAACATCGGGTTTGAAACATATAGATGGTCTTCCTGTAGTACTGCTTGCAAATGGATCACAAAATTTCGGACAACCAGACCAAACCATTTCCTGGTCGAACTCGTCTGGACTCTGTTTTTCTCTTAACTTTCTCATGGAGCGATCGAATCAACTACTCGGGGTGACCATAGTGTTTGGAGCGAATCGCAACATGTGATACGTTGTAGAGGGGATAATAGCCGGCTTCGTACGGCTTCCCGAGCATTTCCCGTGAAGATTCGTTGAAAATCCGCATGCGAGACACTAGAATCCGAAAGCATTTCTGGCTGGGAGATTGGATGATGTATTGCGAGTGGATCCATCTTCTGGAATACTATTGATCCCGCAACTTTCAGTGGGCATGACAGCAAGATGGATCGTTGGTGGACCGGAAATTACCACGCCGAGATTCGGCGGTCTAGCGATAGAAACCCAAGCAACCAAAAGTTCGGATAAAATACCATGTTTGGGCTTAATCAGCTATTCGAAGGTAGATGAATAGCATTCTATTCAGCTCACTTTTTAAGTAATTAACCGAACTTCAGTTCACAAAAAGTACACTTGTGTCGCTGAAGGAAACGCTATTCAGCTTAAAAATAAGCTTCGAAAAAATCAGAAAAAATGCGCTTAGTCCTCAAAGTAATTTATTATTATGACACATTAGTACATGAGGTATCCATATACCCTGAAATAATTTTTGTTGTTTTTTACTTACTGAGATTTGAACTCGGGTTCTCCTCGTTGAAAGTCGGCGCTTAACCACTACTCCATGTATGTGTTGCTAGGCACTGTGGGATTTTACTCAATGTGCTGATATCTTTTAGTAGAGCTCAATCAGGTTCGCGTGTGAACTTTCTCTGAACCTGAAGCCGAAGGTTCGAAAAAAGTTTACGTGGAACTTCTTGTGAACTTACACAGTTTGACGTTTTCAGTTTGTTTTGGTTCGTAATTTGAACAAGTGCAAAGCAATAAATTAGTGCCAGTGCCAATAATTTAGAAAAGTTTATATGTTTTCAGTGATTACGATCGCGTCGATTACCGGCGCGCTGGTGCGACTAGTGAGACGGAGTTGAAAACATGGGAGACTATTATCAGCAGCTGAAAAAAACTCCGGCGGAATCCTGCTCTACCAGTTGTCCGCTGCGGGGCAGCTTTTGAGCCACACCATATGGATGTTTTGCGTTGATTACAAGTAAGTACGTTGACATATTATAGTGAAACGAAGTGTACTTGTGAAATTAACACAAACTGTGGTTGCTGCGTTCGATTCCCGAATGATTTAATTGAATGAGAACTTCTCCCCAGCTCCGCTGTCGCCGAAGTTCAAGTGAAGTTCACTTTTGGTACGGTTAATATTTATCCGAACTTTGAGTAGTAAGTTCAAAACAAGTTCGAAACAAGTTCGGAACGGAACATTTCAAATTGTTGGAACATGTTCATATGAACTTCATTTGAGCTTTAGAGGCACGGAAAAGTTCAAAACGAGTTCGGTTAATATTTGATTGAACTCTGCTCTAAAGTTCAACGTAAGTTCTTTCTGAACCTGTTTTCGACTTTAATGTCGTTTTGAAGAGAAGTCAAAAGCTGGTACATGTACTTCCAAGTTCATAAACAATACATGACTAACTTTTTGGAGAATCAAGTTCGACGAAGCTAGAATTGAACCAAATGTAAACTTCTGAGTACGCGCTTCAAGTGAAATCCGAACTTTTGGTTGCTTGGGAAAAGCGCGTGAAGAAGTGACGTATTGTTGATAAAGTTCTCTAACTACGACCGAAGGAACAACGGTTTTCGGGAGTATGTGCGTGTGCATGACCAGTTCTCTCCACTAGTTGACGTGATGGTTGCAGCGGAAAATCGTGTGTTCGAGATGGAATCGATCCTGTTCACAAAGGTTTAACAACAGAATTCGAAAAGGCTTCCTCTAGGCCGGATGAAGCCGCGGAGAGGGGGTAATTTTGCTTCCCGGTAACGTTCCCGTTGGACATCCTTTCCGGAGGATGAACTGTTAAGGACGGACGGGACGGTCGAGGAAATATCCGCCATTGCTCTGTGGCTACTAAGATGGTAATCTCAGATTCTACTTCATATTTTGCAACAAAAACCTATCATTGTGTATGCTCACTTGCAGTGCATATGGTGATTGGTTTTCAACATCTTCAGTGCGATAGAACTCGAGATTACCATCTTCAAAATCGCGAGGCAAATTGTTAGAAAGAGAGGCAAGATAGGAAAAATAACACGGCGTCCCGTTTCACCTTAACCTTTTCATCACCTTTTCAAGTGAATTTGCTGTAGACTGCAATTTCATTCCTTAGGGGTCATTTAGGGGTCATTCAAATATGACGTCCATCGGGAGGAGGGTGGGGGGCTGTCTGAGGAAGTGTGACACTTTATGTATTAGGTGTACGAAAAAGTGTAACAGAGGGGGAAGGGGGGTTTAAAATTCCCGAAAAATGATGGGTTTCATATTTGAATCGGCCCTAAGTAGAGAAACAAAAAAATAGAAACACGAGCTTAGGGACGCTAGGCCAAGAAAAAATGGAAGGGTAGGTGCCAAGCTCGAAAAAGGCGACATTCTCGTCATACAAGTCTAAGCATTCTTGAAGACAATGAGGAGCGATACCAATATCTCACGGATCTTGGAGTCGACGTATGCAGTATTTAAACAATTCGTACAGGCGGAATCATCAAAGAGCTCAAAAGAGACAAAACGCACAAGGGAACCGCTTACAAGCGTCTGACGTAAGATATCCCATGTGAGGGTGTTGAGATGAGGGCTCTCACCGTTGAAGCGACTCTTCAAATCGACAGATTTTCCAGATCAAGAACGTGGAAGAGCTCGTCATGACTCTGCAGCAACAGTGCGAGTAAATTATGTACATAGGTGGCCAGCGCAGCGATTCGCACGGCAGATGTGTCCCTGGCTCGGCTAGCTATGGTGGATGTCGTTAATAAGTTCGTCAAGTTATGGAAGCTCTCTGGCAAGCCACCGAAGGAGGTGTCTTGAAGCGCGACATAAGCAATGGAACTGCAAAAGCCCTGAACGGAGAAAAATACGTAGAAAATTATGCACGAACTTTCTCAAGTGTTTGATTTGTTCCGGGAAATCCGCGAATAGCATGTACCCAAACGAGAGGGAAAGTTCAAGAAGAGGCCGGTAAAACCGGTGTGAAGAAATCGAACCTAAGTCAGTTTTCACAAATTCTGAACCGTTTTTCGGTGGGTTGACAGGGTGCAAACCGGTGTCAATAGCCAGCGTGTAGAATTGCAGCTGAGCACACTAGTTCATTCGGATCTCAGCAGGGACTACGACAGGATGATATACTTTCGTGCCTGGTGCTGTTTAACACTTTACTAGATGGTGCCATGTGGATAGTAGACGTGTGCGCCGTCGCGCCGCGCCGCCGTCGCCGACGATTTTTTCACGCCGCCGCCGCCAGTAAAATTGACCCGGCGCGCCGCTGTTCATATTTTTCCACGCCGCCGAACTAAATTTCCCACGCCGATGAGAAAACGACAAAGATTTTTTTCTCGCCAACCTGTTTAAATCTGATACCAAGAACAGTGGTAGATTTTAAACAGATTCTATTTTTTCCTTGTGCATATTAGCCGTATTTTTCTGAAGTTCTTCTTGTGAATCTTTTGTTCTTTTTGCAATTTCGATTAATGATACCTTACAACAATACAGCAAGATCCTCACTTATTCTTTTTTAAGTACTAAGTGAGTCTTTTTAAAAACTGGATTATCAACAAACTTCTTGGCGATATTCGCATTAGGTCCACAAACACATTCTCCTACATATTCTTTGTATATCTCTTGGAAGATTTTCATGGCAATGTACGAATGACATTCTTGTAGGCATATGTTCCATCAAATCTTCAGAAATTCCTAAACACGACCCTCCAGAAATTTCATCAAGAATTCATCAGAAAATATCCGAATGTTCCTTTAGAAATATTTTTAGAGTTGCCTTAAGTTCCTCTATAATTTTTTTTAAAGAATTTCTATGGAGAACCTTCTGAAATGGCTCCATTGATTTATAAGAAATTTCATTAACCTTTCAGGACGCGCGCCTGTCTGATACTAAAATTGCACCGTGCTCGCGCTATATACGGTGAGCAAAAGGTCCATCTTCAACCCCTCTCCCCGCTCAGCCACACGTTTTCTATAGGACCTCCTCTGAAATAATCACACTTTTCGAAACCCATCCCTCCTCAAAGCGCGACGTAACTTATGGACGTTCCCCCCTTCATAAATAACTCCAGGAATTTTACTTGCACAGTAATCTCAGAATTCTTTGACATAGGGGAACATACCTATTTTCGACCGTTTGGTTCTCTTCATCACAGGGTTTTTTTTAAACCTATTGAACTCAAAATTTGCCTCAAATTTTTTTCAATCAAGTTAAATTATTCTACCAAGTTTCAAGCATTTTTGACGACAAAATCCCTTCATGACAAAGAGAAAACAAAAATGGCGATAATACCATTGGTCATTTCTTTGGAAATTTCTAGGAACCTTTACAGTTAAAGTATTCCTCCACACATTCTTTCAGGGAATCTTTTAAAAATATGTCCATGTGTTCCTCCTAGAATTCTTTCAGAACATCCTCCATGAATTTTATTCTCAATCACTTAACCTAATTTACAGCTCTATTGTCCACTGGGGCACTACGTGAGCAATTTCAATTGACAGCTGCACTTACATTTTGTACAGCGTCTAGATTCTATTCTACTTTATCGAACTGGTTGCCTTTCTGCTGCTTTCACTTTTTCTACTTTATACCTAGTAGAATGATGAGCACAAGGATGATGATGGATGGCCGTTGTTCCTTTCCAGTCCGATTGGGGGTCCATTATGAGTAGCAGTTCGCCGATGTCCAGGTATCCGGGTTCGTTTGAGCCATGGGGCTCAGAAGAGGGTCAGTGTCAGTTGCTCTCGGGGGAAAAGCAACTGACGAAAAATTGCAAGTGCCGGGGCTGGGAATCAAACCCATGACCATCCGCATATGAAGCGAACGTGTGACCAACTACGCCACGGGCCCCGGCCTCCCATGAATTTTGGTAAGAGATTTCTCTTAGAGTTTTTCTAAATATTTATTAGTGAATCCTTGTAGAAATTCAATCAAGGGTTTCTGAGAAAGAGTTTTCAGCAATTACTTTAGCAACTCTTTCTAGAACTATTCCGGAAAATTCCCTGAGATTCTTTCATATATTCCTGCAGGGGCTCGTTCAAGAATATCTCAAGGGATTTCTTCAAGAATTAGAAAGACAATTTATTCAGAAATTCCGCCAAGAGTTTTTTTTTAATGATTCCATGGACTCCATTTAAATCATACTAAGGAATTCCTTCTGAAAAATCACTTTAGACCCCTTCAGTAGTTTAAGGGTTTTTCATAATCGTCAGTAAGAGATTATAATATGCATACCTTAAATAAAAATTCTTGCATGATTTTTTTGTTATTTTCAGAATTTTCAGAGAATTTTCTGCGGTTTGAGATATTCCTCCACAGATGATTGCAGAAGTATTCTATGAAATTACGTAAACCATGTTGGAGTTACTCTTCGAGGGTTACCTGAAGGAATTTATTAAGAAATATTTGAAAAAAAATCATGATGAGATTTAATTTTATTGAAAATATTTCAGAAACAATCTTTTGGAGCTCCTGGAGAAGTCCTTGAGGAATATCTGGCGGAACTGCTGAGATTCGCCACAAAAGTTCAGTTAATTGGATGCAGTGGCTTAATTTCCTAAATAGAAGTGTAGGGAAAAAAAACTCCTGAGATGGATTTAGAGGATTTTTAATGGGATTTTTTGAGAAATTTTTGAAAAAAAATCATGGAGAAGTTTCTGAGATAATTCTTGAAGGCATTTTTGAAGGACATCTTTGAGAAGTTTCTGAATTAAATTATAAAGAAGTTTCTGAAGGAATCCTTGAAAAAAAATCTTCGGAAATCGGTAAAGAAATTGCAGGTAAAGGTACAAGAAGAATTCTAAAATAAATCTCTTAATGAATTTTTGAAGGATGATTTGGAACAAACCCTGAAAGAACTCATGGACATTCTTCTGGATTCTTAGAAGAATTTCTTGCACAATGTCTGAACGATATTAGTGGATAAAATTTCCTGATACAATTTCCCCTCTGAAGCAACGCGTGGAAATCTGGAGAATGCTGTGCAGTAATTCCAAGAAGAATTTCTTGAGATGTTCCTGGAAAAACGGTACGAAATAAATCCTGAAGTGATTTCTAAAGGAACTCCTGAAAGAAGCTTTTGAGGATCACTGAAAAAAATAATCTGAAGAAATCCCTGAAAAAAGGTTTCTGAAAATCTCTAGAGAAATTTACGATCCCACTTGTGGAGGAGTATCTAAGGATCTTCTAGGAAGCCCCCCGGAGGAATTCCCAGAAGAATCCGTTCAGAATTTTCTGGCGAAATTCCTGAAGAAACGCCTGAAAGAATTCCTGGAGTAATTCCTAAAAAGCACCCCACACGCTATGTCCAAAGGGAAGTATTATGAAAATCGAATGTACCTCAAATGTTATTCCCCAGGATCATAGGTTTGGACCTCTAGTTTCAGAATCTGTGCGGCTTAAAATATTTCATCTTGGGTTTTTTGATATTTTTCATTTTTTGCCTATTTTTCCATACAAATGTCGAAAAAAGTCATTTTTAGGCCAATTTCATCCCATATAAAAATGTATGGGAAAAAAACCCAAAATGGATGATTTTAAATCGCACATATTCTGAATCTAGAGGTCTAAAAATGCGGTTCAAGCGAAACAAATTGAGGTACATTCACTTTTCATAATACTTCCCTTTGGACATAGCGTGCCCCAACAGAACTCCTACAAATATTTTGAATTTTACCATGGAGCGATTCCAAGCAACAGCATCAAAATTAAGGAAATTTTTTAATTCATGATTTTCTATTGAACTGAAACTTTGCACAGTTTTTCAGTTCCATCTAAATCGCCATTTTTCGATATAAAATTTTTATTTTGAATCACGACTAACTTTTCGAAAGGGTGTATGTGAAAATGGTTCAATAATATTCAAAAATCTGTACAGCCAAAATGGTTCGTTCGATTGCTATGAATTTTTCAGCAAAGTTAGATAACTAAATGGTGATTCCTATGAAAATATACACTGTGAAAAAAACATCTTTTTTAACATTAAAAATATCATTTTTGTCACAAAAACTCAAATATCACAAAACCCTATCTTTTTACCAACGCAATTTTTTTAGGGAAGACGGTCCATTGTATTAGCAATCTACCATAAAAATTTGGTGATGGTAAACTAATAAACAAAAAAGTTATAACATTTCAAACATTTCACATTTGGTAAATATTTTTTTCTGTGTAAATTATTTCGGTCAGAAATCGCAGTTTGATGCTGATTTTATTGTTCAGCAAAGTTAGATAACTAAATGGTGATTCCTAAGAAAATACACACTGTGAAAAAAAATCTTTTTTAACATTAAAAAATATCATTTTTGTCACAAAAACTCAAATATTTCAAAACCCTATCTTTTTACCAACGCAATTTTTTTAGGGAAAACGGTCCATTGTATTAGCAATCTACCATAAAAATTTGGTGATGATAAACTAATAAACAAAAAAGTTATGACAATTCAAACATTTCACAATTTTCGCATTTAGTAATAATTTTTTTTTAGTGTAAATTAGGCTAATACAAATTTCGATTTTCTCTTATGTCACCGCCCCCTCGGAAAATTTTGGTCGGAATTCAACATTTTGAGGGGGGCACAAATAAAATGTTCAAGAAAATCAACAAATTTAAGGTGTAATTCGAGTTCCACAGAAACTTTCTTAATAAATCCGATGAGTTTATCTATGTTGCCTAATTGTTTGGATATTTTTCCATCGAATACATTTATTATTTATCATCCTCCCCCTTAACGAGTCAACGAGCGCTGTGACAAAAGAAGAAAATGAGATTTGTTCTTGCCTTTATTTCGGCCGGAAATCGCAGCTTGATGCTGATTTTATTGTTAATGGCCTTGCGTGAGTAAAACAAGCTGTTTTTATTATGTATTATGTATATTATATGTACAGTAATGTTCCGATTTTATCACGCCCTCCGCGCATTAGTCGTTTATTCATTATTTGCTGTTACATTTGAGGACAAGTTTTCCCTCTTCTTCAAAATGAATGTTGAAAGCGTGTTTTGCAACGTTAAAAATATTGAAATGGGTATAGATGTTGAAGTAAATATCAAAGCATTTTTGAAAAGGGGCGTGATTAATTGTTTAAACTGATGTCGCTGATGGTACGGTGACATGACTCTCTGCACTTAGCACTTCTGGCAATTTCTCAGTTGTTGTCGTTTTCGAACTTCCTACGCCCTGCTTTACCGATGATATACAGATGGCTCGTCTGTCAAAGTCTAGACGGCAGGACGTGCAAATGCGTAAATTTGGATTCAATTTGGGCATAACCAGTCTCTTTCAGATTATCTATGGTGCTTTCGGTGAGATTTCGTAACTCCTTTGATCATTTTTTTTTTCATCAAACGGTCTACAAGAGAGAGTTGAGTTGAAGACCTTTGAGAAAGCGACTGTTCATGTTGTTCGTTAGATTATAATAAACAAAATCACTTATTAGTTTTAACTGACTAGTTTGGTGTTGTTTGCTTGGCTGAAGAAAAAATTTACTATTTAATATCCATAGCGGTAGTATTTTTTTTTTTTGCTTTTTCGTGAGCATTGTCATGGTATGTATACAGACAAACAAACGCAACACTGACGAAATTTTCATTGACCACGCCTTTAACGATCATTTTGAATCTTGGTTGTGGCTTTCATAACCAGAAGAGTGCCCATCATTTTTCTTTGCGTTTGACGTTTCACACTAGCGCCTTCTGATGACGATATTGCACATCGCAGTATTTCGTGAAACATTTCCACCAGGTGGGGGTAGTGTGAACTGGGCGATGGATTTTCACGTGGTAGGTAACTCTCATGCATTTGTTGTTGTTGAAGTTACTCGCATTCTTCCGATCATAAAGTCTGTTCTCTAAGAGGTATTTTTTTTGAAGATAAACTAGACGTATACGCGTATATAAAACTTTTATTATACAGCTTTTGTCTTAAAAATAAGTTTAATTCCATTTTTCTTATAATCAACAGCTTTTCAACACTATCAAGGGATTTTTTCACCAGTCACGTACAATAAAAAGTATGACACTCTCAATATTTTTGATCAAAACACTGGATCGCGTCTAAGTTTCAAATAGATACTATAGAAATTATGAATAATCAAACAAAAGTATCATGAAAACAACTTGTTTAATTCAGGCGGTAGCCTTTACAATAAAATCAGCATCAAAAAATAATTCTCAAAATAATTTACACAGAAAAAAAATTTTTTTGTTACTAAATGTAAAAACTGTGAAATGTTTGAAATGTCATAACTTTTTTGTTTATCAGTTTACCATCACCAAAATTTTATGGTAGATAGCTGATATAAAGGGCCATTTCCCCTAAAAAATTAACGTTGGTAAAAAGATAGGGTTTTGAGATATTTGAGTTTTTGTGACAAAAATCATATTTTTTTAAGTAAAAAAATAAATTTTTTACAGTGTATATTTTCTAAGGAATCATCATTTAGTTATCTAACTTTGCTGAAAAATTCATAACAATCGATAAATCCGTTTTTGCGTTACAGCTTTTAGAATATTTTTGAGCTGTTTTAGCATACACCCTTCTGAAAAGTTAGTCGTGAGTGAATATGAAGGTTTGATATCGAAAAATGACGATTTAGATGAAATTGAAAAACTGTGCAAAGTTTCAGATATTTTTGAAATGGTCGCTCAGGATCGACTGACATGACTCCGTGGAATTCCTCCATGACAACACTGGTTCAAAATGAGTTTTAGAAAAAAATGTCCTCAGGCGAGACGTGAATTTCTATCTAGAGAAATCCCTTATAAATTTCCTTCTCTCTAAAATTTATAGCAGAATTCTTATGAGTATAGTTTTTATTGGAACCTCTGACACAGATAAACAGACGTCACACTCTGTCCGCTTCCCATCGATCACTTTTTTAACGGTTGATTCAAATTATAGGTATAGTTGGTCAGTTGACCACGCGCAGCGCTGGCATCGGTTTTGCTCCTGTTTGACGTTTGCCCAGTATAGCCACCTAGTGATGGCCCGTCCAAACACAGTACGTTTAGCATTGGGCGATTTCGTTTCCGTGACGATGTTTTTTTAATTAAATTTGTTCCAAATACTACGCCTGTTTCTCTGTGCCTCTGATTTACATACGTTTAAACCTTTCACACAAAATAGATAAAAATTGGAATTTAGGTACAAGAAACCAATTCAGTAACAAATTTTGAAAACGACGTATAATCAATGCTACACCATTGATTGTACGTCGTTTTTAAAATTTGTTACTGCATTATTCTGTATTGACGTTGATTTGAAATTGCACTTTACTAAAAAAAAATTTTAAATTTTGGTCACGCCGATTACGCCGCCGCCACCGCCGCCGAATAGGACGTACGGCGTGACGCCGGCGTCGCCGCCGCCACTGCCTCAAATTACTATACACGCCGCCGCCGGTGAAAACTGCTTCGGCGCACACGTCTAGTGGATAGCCGTTCGTAGCAGAAGAGATACGATTTTAGCAGGTCCAACCGTAATGTCTTTTTAACAGCAATACTATACATTAGATTTGTAGCAGAAATTACAGAAATTAAACGCGAAGCAGTAGAAGGACTAATGGCAAATGTATTTGACGCAGTACGCGCTAGTAGGCAGAACTGAGCGAGACAGGACAAGCCGTGCCCCTACATCAAACATCAATTGTCCCATTGGGTACAACGCCCAAGTAACAAACCATTCCTTTACAAAATATGGACATACTATTTGTCACAGTGACTTAAATCCCCCCATGCACAGTAACAATAACTTCTCCCCCAAAATACCTCAAGATATGCATAACGGTGCACATCCAAACCAATTTCGTGGCTCATTCGAATAACTCCATTCATCACACCGGCTCCGTTGCAACCATTAACGAGCGGTAATGGGAATATTAAATCAATAAGTTTCAACGAGCATGCATCGTTAAGATAACAATTATATCGTCCCTCCCCGGCTACAGTGCAGTGTCATCCGCCGCTGACTGTCTGCTTTTGTTCGCGTGGTCCATTGCGAGCAAAAAGAGAGAAAATGACCCCAAGCTCTTTGGTCCGAAAACAGAATCATCCGGTGAACAATAAACGTCACCTTCTGCCATTGCGTTCTTCGTGCGGGCCGCGCCGGGCTCGGCCGGGGCTCATCCGAGTCCGTGCGTATGCTCCCGCGAAAGTTTAATAAAGTCTCGGAAATTATGAGCTACAAGCAAATTTAAGCAAATAAAATGCGTCGTAAAGATAAGCCTTTATCTGAAAAATGGCGAGGATACGGTCGCCTCGTTGCTGCGGATGGTTGATGCCAATATCATCGCCTCGAAGGATGAAAAATGCGATATTTTGTCGCGCCTCTCGTTGGTGGCGGCGTCACCCGCCAGTTGCCAGTGGCGGCAGCAGCTGTTTTGCTGATTGTTCTGCCCATTGGCGTAGCAATATAGAGTTCAGTCCAACGCCAACGGAAATTTCTCGGATGTCGCTAACTTTTTCCATAAAATTCAAAAGTTTACATCAAAACCAAAAATACTTTTGAGCAGAATCAAAATGGCAGTACTAGGCTTATTCAAACCTGAAACGGGTATTGTAGTTAGTAATAACGAAATCTATTATTTCAAATTTAAAAGTTGAGAGCCATGTTGAGGGTGAGGCCTAAACACATTTAAAATGATCGCTGAACACCGTAAACTAACCTGTGCACGCCGCTTACATTTTCCGATAGCCGCAAGGAAAGAACTTCCTGCACGAACAGACGCACTTACGACCCACTTTCGAACCAGCCATCCAGCACCGAAATCGGAAGTGGGTCACATATGTCTCGTCCAAGACAACAACGCAACGGAGAGAAAAATGACCTCGAAAAAGGATTTTTGTTTTGGAGGAAAACATGGCTTGTTGTCTGAGGATGCTGATACAATACGCTGCCATTTGCCAATGTTTGTTATTTCGAGCACGGCTATCAAACAAGGATTGATAAGAGAGCGTTGATGGCGATTCAACGCTGAGTTGTTTTCTTCTCGTTACAGTGAGGAGCACCTAACTCACACCCAAAGAAAGCTAAAGAGCTTTGACCAGCCTCGTCGTCGTCGTCATCGTCGTCAGTTGGACACACTTGGAAGCACATGGCGTCAGGATTTTCATGTTTATTTGCTAACTTTCGTGTGAAGAGTTCTCAACCGTCAGTGCGCGACCAAAGACGCGACGACGTTCAAAGCGTTCCGCCATCATGGCCAGTCCAGAGCTCTGCGTGGACCCAGACAGATCAGCATCATCGCCGTTCGAACTGATGATGGCTTGCTCATCAACTTGACGGAATGACAAGTGTGAGATCTTCATCACCCGACTACAGATGAGTGTTTGTTTGCTTTGATCTGACTCTCTGCATAGTAGGTACAAGACTCGCGTGCCACTTGAATTGAGGAGGAAATATTTTGAATTGTTTTGCAGCATGCTCATCATATGTGAAGCATTCGCCCATGCTGCTTTTTCATGTTCATCATATGCGAAAACAACAGTTGCTATTACAAATCTTTACATGAAACGGGTTCAGGAATGTAAAAGACTTTGCTTCCTTCAAAGAGCAAATAGTTCAATGGAAACATTAAAAACGCGTCCGCGTTAAAAACAATGTGTATAGTTTCGTATCTGTATGTACTATGAACCATTGCGTTTTAAGACGTTCACAGCAAATAATTTTGTAATATCCAGGCGCGTAATTTCTGGTGATGTATTCATTTTCGAACGTAATTTCACTCGATTACATCGTTTTCCAACAATATCACACTCACCATGCACACCCTGGTTGGCACCGGAAAGTGTCAACAAACCCATTCCAGCAGATACCTAGAAGCAGTTTCATATTTATCACCTTCCTTCCAACTCGATGAAATAGCTGAGAGGTAAGAGATATGTCTCACAATCTACGGATCAGTGTACGAATCCATGCCAATATTTTACTTATATATGATTCATCTAAAGATCCGGTTCTAGCGATTGCTAGACCCACTCTCAAGCTGCGGCGGCCAATTTGTTGCATGAGAATGATGTAATTGTTTACATCACTTTTACGACGCGACTGATGTGCAGCGAAAATGATGTGATATCACAAGTTTTTTTTTGCTGTGTTTAAGGCGTTTTAAGAGGGACTCAGGGAGCTCAAAGTCCGTACCTGAACGCCTCCTGAAAAAAAAAACCCTGAGACTCAAACTCCCTGGAATTTTTTGTTGTTGCTATTATTCAACATATCATTGACACAAAAAAAAAGTTATAAAAAGAAATAAGAGACTAAGATAAAACAACATCAAATACATATAAATACAACAACATTCAACTATACAATTATAAACTATGGTAAATAATAACGCAGTATTAAGTCTCTAAGGACATTGTCTTCCACTAAACTCAAAAAATAAACATAAACGTAGAAAACTTCATTGTGACGGATTTCCACTTATAATAGAGTGCAATTTGAAAAAGATGTAATCAAAAGTCCTACTATCAAAATAATTCAAAGCAAGTTTTCTAACGTTGTGGCACCCAGGCGCACAGACACCTAGACATCGCGAAACCATCAGCTGGATATTTCCCTTAGAAAAACGCGAAGTTTTGAAAATGATTTCAATACAATATGGGAACGTTCAAAAATTACGTCACTCTGAGACCTCTTGAAAAGTTCTAAGACCTCCTGGTAATCCCTTCAAACACCCTTAAACACCTTTAAGATTTTATGACACCCCCTGAAGCCCCATGGGACCCTCTGAAATGCCACGAAACACTCCTTAAAGCTTCCCTGAGCTCCCGTACTGAATCTCCCTGAAATGCTCCTAAATCCCCAGAAGCGCCCCTGGGACCCCCTGGAAGGCTTAGGGGCAAAACATCAAACGCCAAAACGTTAAATGTGAAAATGTTGAAAACGATTAATCCAAGCAAATAGTGAGTACTTCATTCTTTTCCAGATAACACACATTCTTTCTCTTTTCAAAGTTTTGTACTTTTGACGTTATGTCCCTTTTACGTTATGACATCCGAAACACCTTGAAATGCCATTGATACCTCCCGGTAGTCCCCTTGAATCCCTCAGACTATCCAAACACTCCTAAGACCCATTTTAACACTACTGAGACTCCCAAGAGCGTCCTGGATTCACTCTCTTCTTCTTCTTCTTTATGGCTCGACGTTCGCATTTGAACTTGGTCTGCCTCTCTTCAACTTAGTGTTCTTAGAGTACTTCCACATTGAATTAATTAATTGAAGGGCTTTCTTTGCCTGCCATTGCATGAATGTGTACATTGTGTGGCAAGTACAATGATACACTATGTCCAGGGAGTCGAGAAAATTTTCCCGACTGGAACGGGAATCGAACCCGCCGTCTCCGGATTGGCGATCCACAGCCTTAACCACTAGGATAACTGGAGATTCACCCTGGAACTCCCTGAAACCATCTGACACGCCACTGCGATCAACTGGAACAGTGTTGCAAAAATTCATCTAATTCATTTGAACAGTAGTCAACAAATATTTTCAGTAAGTTTTCCTTCTACACAGCAAAAAAATTCTTGTGATATCACATCATTTTCGCTGCACATCAGTCGCGTCGTAAAAGAAATGTAAACAATTACATCATTTTCATGCAACAAATTAGCCGCCGCAGCTTAAGAGTGGGTCTAGCAATCGCTAGAACCGGATCCATAGATGAATCATATATAAGTAAAATATTGGCATGGATTCGTACATTGATCCGTGGATTGTGAGGCATGTCCCTTACCTCTCAGCTATTTCACCGAGTTAGAAGGAAGGTGATAAATATGATACTGCTTCTAGGTATCTGCTGGAATGGGTTTGTTGATACTTTCTGGTGCCGACCAGGGTGTGCATGGTGAGTGTGATAATTGTTGGAAAACGATGTAACCGAGTGAACTTACGTTCGAAAATGAATACATCACCAGAAATTACGCACCTGGATATTACAAAATTATTTGCTGTGTAGTCATGTTTAAAACGATTTCAATCAATCAGAGTCCCTATGAAATGAGAAACGAATCCTTTTCAATTGAATGAATTGTCACTCAAACGACTAGCTCCCCGCAAAATTTCGCCAGACTGGAAAATTATCGAATGTTGGATCAAAGTTGGGTTAATTTTCATCAAATGTGGGGTCACTGTTAGCCAAAATAAAAACAGGCCAATGATTGGTTTGTATAGGGTTTGACGTCATCAATGATGGTAAAAGCTTCAAACCTACAACACCACAAGATTGTGCTTCTTAGCTGGGGCTCAATTGAATGATATGTGCCTTGAATGATGCTGGGGCTGATGTCAATTAAATGATCAGAGGCTAGTCAATTGATATTCCGAGGGTAAATGAAAAAAATAGTGGTTACCTATCACAGATTCAGCCGGAAATAAAAACCTAACCACAAACGAACTGATGATGGCTTGCTCATCAACTTGACGGAATGACAAGTGTGAGATCTTCATCACCCGACTACAGATGAGTGTTTGTTTGCTTTGATCTGACTCTCTGCATAGTAGGTACAAGACTCGCGTGCCACTTGAATTGAGGAGGAAATATTTTGAATTGTTTTGCAGCATGCTCATCATATGTGAAGCATTCGCCCATGCTGCTTTTTCATGTTCATCATATGCGAAAACAACAGTTGCTATTACAAATCCTTACATGAAACGGGTTCAGGAATGTAAAAGACTTTGCTTCCTTCAAAGAGCAAATAGTTCAATGGAAACATTAAAAACGCGTCCGCGTTAAAAACAATGTGTATAGTTTCGTATCTGTATGTACTATGAACCATTGCGTTTTAAGACGTTCACAGCAAATAATTTTGTAATATCCAGGCGCGTAATTTCTGGTGATGTATTCATTTTCGAACGTAATTTCACTCGATTACATCGTTTTCCAACAATATCACACTCACCATGCACACCCTGGTTGGCACCGGAAAGTGTCAACAAACCCATTCCAGCAGATACCTAGAAGCAGTTTCATATTTATCACCTTCCTTCCAACTCGATGAAATAGCTGAGAGGTAAGAGATATGTCTCACAATCTACGGATCAGTGTACGAATCCATGCCAATATTTTACTTATATATGATTCATCTAAAGATCCGGTTCTAGCGATTGCTAGACCCACTCTCAAGCTGCGGCGGCCAATTTGTTGCATGAGAAAATAGAAATACACTAGAACTCCAATGGCGCTGTAGTCTCTTTTCCCATTTAATTATGTTAATAACTTCAATTGATATAATTGACTTTTTTTATGTGTCCATCTTGTAGAGGACCTTTTGTTTTGGTAAACAAAATTTATTTGACACTTCTAGTACCGCTACTGACGGTGTAAGGGCGTGGCAAACTAGATGTTAGTCACACGAACAGTCGCGACATTGGACTTCTGTGGCTAGTTATTCTAATCATGAGAATGATGTAATTGTTTACATCACTTTTACGACGCGACTGATGTCAATTAAATGATCAGAGGCTAGTCAATTGATATTCCGAGGGTAAATGAAAAAAATAGTGGTTACCTATCACAGATTCAGCCGGAAATAAAAACCTAACCACAAACGAAGCCTGTGGAGAATTAGGGCGTCCTCCATAGTATAACGCCCTTTCTGCGCTAACCGGAGAAATAGTCCTTATCGATTTTGCTCAAATTTTGAACGTAGCTTCTGGGAGCAGGCATTGAAAAAGCTCAGCTCACGAGCAAAACTCAGCCAATTTTATGCTAACTTGATGCTCAGCAGAACGATAGGCCATGATCGTTCAAGCTCATTGAACTTGGACGCTCGTCAGTGTAGTGAGCTTCGAGCACCGCAGCTCACTGTACCAACACTAGCTGAGCTTCGATTTTGTTTGGGGAAATATTTCATATTTTCGGCCGCATTTTTATGAACGAAACCTTTAACAAAGTAAGCAACTGTTTAACCCTCCTTTGGTATTAGGCCATTTTTGATCCAAACCGTACACTGCATCAGCAAGATGTTCCCAACGTGATACAAAAGAAAAGTTACCTAATTTAGATGTTTTAGATGCCGTCTATTTATTAGATAAGACTCTTTTGACGATTTTTCGACACCCCCCGCCCCCTCGTAGGATTTTTACACATTCTTCATGACACATAAAGGTTCTCCTCCCGCAATTAATGGACGGCCCACGGCAGTTGCAATTGAGGAACCAAGTGGCTAAAATGTCTACAGTGCCCAAATTGCCAAGTATGATCCCGAAGCGGACCACATCGTGTGAGGCCAAAGGGCAATTAATTTCAATAGTTACCCCATGAGGTCAATGACCTTTGGTTGGAAGGTATGATTCGCAGAATACTCCCGCCAACTGTGCACGATCGGCCAACCCATCAATTTCGTTGGTCTACCCGATAAGGACCATTGTCCATTACACTAAGCCACTTTCAATCCACCAATAAAAACACAGTTTTTGCATCCGTAGCTCCGCGTAGCCCTTTCGAATTACCCCCAGTAGCATACGGGCACTGTGACTATGTCAAGGGTCCCATGCTGTTGAGCTAGTAGGTGTCCAGGAGTCGCGGTTCTTCCGTTCAGACGTTGGGCATTTTCAGCAGTTTGTAAGCGTCAGTCGAGGGCCCCCATAGCCGAGGCGGTAAACGCACGGGTATTCAGCATGACCATGCTGAGGGTGACGGGTTCGATTCCCGGTCGGTCCAGGATCTTTTCGTAAAGGAAATTTCCTTGACTTCCTTGGGCATAGAGTATCTTCGTGCCTGCCACACGATATACACATGCAAAATGGTCATTGGCAGAGGAAGCTCTCAGTTAAAAACTGTGGAAGTGCTCATAGAACACTAAGCTGAGAAGCAGGCTTTGTCCCAGTGAGGACGTTACGCCAAGAAGAGGAGAGGAGGAAGCGTCAGTCTCAACTCTTACAGTTACACATGCCGGTTATGACAGAAGTGACTGTTCCGGTGCATGAACATAATTTTGGTTTGCTATGATTTTCAAGTGGTACAAGCAGAAAGGCGTTGTCAAGCAAACTCCAGCTCACTGTTTATTCCAGAAGTGAGCGATCGTGATCGCTGGCTATAAACGAGTTGAGCATAATAGTTCGCTCACATAACCGGGACACTGCGATCATGTTAGGCTCATGCTCGTTGAGCTCGCTCACAAGTCCAATGCCTGTCTGGGAGTCCAAAACAACTAATTAATGAGGTAAGACTTGGCATTTTTCAAAATTTTTGTTTTTCACATTTATAAGTGTGGCCCACCCAAATGCCTATTCATGTGAACTCACATGGCTCCCAATTTGGGTTGTCCACAGTGACTCGTTTACACAGAGTTGTATAAGTTTTCAAGAAAGTACTCTCTCATATGTAGTTTTTGCTTGGGCGATTTCTTGAATATTGAAGATGCTTTCGATGACGTACCTTTCAATGTAATATTGAAAGTCGCATGACGTCACAAGCCACCTCCAATGAGCTATAGGCTCGTTTTACACTTTTGCATTTTACAGTGTCCTTTTCAGGGCACTGATTAAACCCGTTGTGGTATGGGCTATGAGCTCTCGTTGCGCTTATGCGTTCATTCCCTCTTCCTAGTCAACCAGTGATCGAATAAGAGGTTGAATAAGATGTTAAAGTGGAGGCGATATGCGTACATTTTACATGCGCCTAAATGGAGGCATGTACGTATGGCCTCCACTTTATCATCTTATGCAACATCTTATACGATTACTGGTTAACTGGGTTCTAGGGTACCCCTTCCTATTTCGTCACCTTTCCCTATCCGAATTCCCATCCCTTGTCTCATTCTCCCACAGGTAAATGATAAAATAGGCTTATATGTATAGCGATGGCACAAATGTCCCAAATGTAGGATAACGTGCCTTTGGAGCCGGCCTTCTGATACCTGATAGATATAGCACAACTTTATGACTGACGCGAAAATCGATAATAGTGATAATAGTATGCAATCAGATTTGGATCTTGATGTCATGAGAATTTGAGCAAAAAAATGGCTTTAATAAGATCCAAAACGGAAAATAATTGACAAAAAGTTATATAATACTTCCGAATCAGTTGACTACTTAACGCAAAAGCCGAAACCATGAATTTTGAGCCGCCATTTCGGATATAAGTCCGTCATCTTGGAAATTCTGGTCGCTTTTTTTTTGGATTACAGACTTCTTCCCCATACCAGATATACCCATATTGCATGGTTTTAGAGCCTAAAACTCCATCAAACAGCCGCCATCTTGGATTTTTATTGGAAATACACATATTGCATGGCTTTGGTAGTAGGCATGGTTATTTAAAGTACAGGTTTAACTCGATTATCCGGGTGACTCCAGAATTATTTCACCCGGATAATCGAGCCATGCTTCTTTTCTTTTATTTTTTATGTTCTTCAATCAAAAACTGTTCGTTAAACATAGAAGCTAACATACATGACGTTGTAGTGCCTAAACTCAACGTCTGTTATTATTATAGCCATGTTTTTGCCTTTCTCGTACACCAATGTGTACCGAAAGGCTATATGTTCACTCCAAAAACGAAAATTTGATAGAGCCTCCGGAGGGGTCAAGTCTTATATACCAATCGACTCAGCTCGACGAATTGAGGTGATGTCTGTGTGTGTGTATGTGTGTGTGTATGTGTGTGTGTATGTGTGTGTATGTGTGTGTGTGTGTGTGTGTGTGTGTGTACGTGTGTGTGTGTGTATGTGTGTGTACAAAAAAATTCACATCACTTTTTGGCAGTAAACCTCAACCGATTTTATTGACCGACGGTTCATTCGACGCGGAATCTGGTCCCATTGTTTCCTATTGGAAATGGTTCAGATCGGTCCAGCCGTTCCGGAGTTATGGCCATTTAGGTGTTCCGGACCAGTAACCCAGGAGGGGGCCAGATATGAAAACGCTACAAACCCATCCATGCGGCACATCAAACTACGGCATTTTCGATGACTTGATGAATGGTAAGCAGAAAAATAGTCTCAGACTATATCTGAACCGGTAGTGTCCTGGAACCGGTTCCGGGTGTCTCGCCGGAAGTGACCATACATAAAAGTGAACTAAACCCATGCATGCGACATATCAAACCGCGGCTTTTTCGATAACGTGGTGAACAGTAAGCAGGAAAACATTCTCAGACCATATCGGAACCGGTAGTGTTCCGGAACCGGTTGCAAATGTCCCGCCGGAAGTGGCCAAGAATTAAAGTTAACCAAACCCATGCATGCGACATATCAAATAGTGGCTTTTTTGATATCCTGATGAACAGTAAGCAGGATAATATTCTCAGACCATATCTGAACCGGTTGTGTCCCGGAACCGGTTTCGGGTGTCCCGTCGGAAGTGGCCAAATATAAAATTGAAATAAAACCATGCATGTGACATATCAAACCACTGCTTTTTCGATAACCTGATGAACAGAAAGCAGGAAAGTATTCTTAGACCATATCGGAACCGGTTCCAGATGTTCCACCGGAGGTGGCAAAGTATAAAAGTTAATTAAACCCATGCAAGGGACATATCAAATCGTGGCTTTTTTGATATCTTGATGAACAGTAAGCAGGAAAATATTTTCAGAACATATCTGAATCGGTTGTGATCCAGTACCGGTTCCGGGTGTCCCGCCGGAAATGGCCAAATATAAAAGGGAACCAAACCCATGCAAGCGACCGATTACGGTTGCCCCATCGGAAGTGGTCAAATGTAAAGGAGAACCAAACCCATAAATTCGACACATTTAATGACTTTTCAGGTAAGCTGATGAACGGTTAACAAAAAAAAATCATAGACCATACTTTGGAAAACCAATAGTTTGCCGAAACCGGTTCCAGGTGCCCCGACGGAAGTGGTCAAATGTAGAAAAAAAAACCAAACGCATACACGCAGCACACTAAATAACGGCTTTTTCGATAACGCGAAGAACGGTTAGCAATAAAATAGTCTCAGGTCAGTAGTGTTCCGAAACCAGATTCGAGTGCCTCGCCGTAACTGCGTGTCGTACCATAAAACCACGCTTATTCGACAATGATTGCTGTCAAATTACCTGTGTAAACTTTCAATTCGATAAACTAACTCTATTTTAGTTTTGCTTAGATTGTATGATTTGTTTTTGAACACAAATCTTACAGATATTGTGGTGGTACGAATTGATAGCTTGTACATTTTACGATTGTTGGCATCCGAGGTTCACTGCGGTTGATCACCAAACGGATCAGGTGTCGGAATGCACCAAATTAGAACTTTCGAAAGTAGCAGCTGCACGAGGAGCCGCTGCGGGTGTAAGTAACATCACTATATCGTGTCATTCGTATTTACAGTGTATTACACTGTGACATTTGATCATTTTTTTAATTCAACAAATTTCGAATGCGCGGGGTACAAGTTAAAAAATGTCTTATTAAAGAGTGATGAATACGCGGGGTTTGACAGTACATCAAATAGCAGCTTTTTTGATGACTTCTTCTTTTTCTTTATAGCTCGACGTTCGCATTGGAACTTGGCCTGCCTCTCTTCTACTTAGTGTTCTTTAGAGCACTTCCACAGTTAATAATTGAAGGGTTTTCTTTGCCCGCCATTGCATGAATTTGTATATTGTGAGGCAAGTTCAATGATACACTATGCTCAGGAAGTCGAGAAAATGTTCCCGACCGGAACGGGAATCAAACCCGCCGTTTCCGGATTGGTGGTTCATAGCCTTAGCCACTAGGCCAACTGGAGAGCCTTTTTTGATAACACGATGATCGATTCGTAAGAACATAGCCTCAGACCATATTTTAGACAACCGGTAGTGTCCCGAAACTAGTTCTGGGTGTCCCACTGGAAGTGGTCAAATGTAAAAGTGATTTGAACCCATGCATAAGATAAATCAAATCGTGTTTTTTTTAGGTAACCTGATGTACGTTAGCAATGATATTGCCTCAGACTATATTTGGGAGACCCGGTGGTGCTCCGGAACCTGTTCCGGAAAGTAACCAAATGTACCATGCGACACATCACATCACATCATGAAAATGAAATTTTAGCTGAAAAATGTGAAAAAAAAATCTCAATCAAATGGGCTAAATCCTATTTACAGGTGCTGTATTTGATGTTTATCACATTTTTTGACACATTGTAATCCAAAAATTTGTAAACAAAGCAAAAACAAACTTTTCTCCGGATAATCGGGCCCGCGGTTAATTGAATCCCCGGTTAATCGAGTTCGACCTGTATTAGGTGAGCTTGCGAATGTGTGAACGACTACTTCCATATCATAGGGTATTGGTTCCCTTATTAAGCATGTGGCTCCCATTTTCATCCTACGAAAAACAAAGGATTGAAGCGCTGTTTGTTTTGTTTCTTATTTTTGTATTTTTTGTTAGAAGTGAGCACCCATAAAAACAAAAGGAACGGAGTCAATCGGTGCCGTAATCGCTTGTTTTCGAATAGGATGAGAATGGGAGCATGAGATTACTGATGGCACACATACCCTATGAAATACATTTTCGAACACGGAGTACAACAGGTAAAAGGTGATAGATTTCAGAAATCTGCCAGTTTTTTTGATGACGTAGTTCAACTCCCCAGACAACCAGGAATCGCATAAGGATGCACGCTGTACATCGTATTAAGTACTATTTTAAGTCACTATCGCATATATGTACGGCTGACGGACAATTTTCATCGCATATGATGTTATTTTTTAAACTTACTGCGATGTATCTGGGAAAATCATAGAAGAGAGCAAAATAACTCTTATGATGCATGACTACATCGTAGTTGACGATATTCCAATGTTTTGTTGCGACGAACTTTGCTTATTCGCAAAAGCGTTCGAGTGAACTCGCAAAGTGTCAATTGAATTCGCATAATTGCGTACTGCTATGATTATACGACTTCGCTTGGTGCTTTTCTAATTATGTCAGTTTAACTCGCATTGGTGTACAAACTAAATCACATAAAAGTGAAAATAAATTCGTTCAAATGTACATACAAACTCGCATAAGCTAGAATCGTTAACGTTGGCATATTGCGATGTGATATGTGATAACAATGAAAGAGGTGATGTTGGAGTGCCAAAAAGCTAAAAGAAAGTGGAAAGTCATCATTATGGCTACAAAACAAGTTACACAGTCATCATTTTTGTTTTGTTGACCTTATACTGAACAATGGGTGGTGCTAACAAGAGAGGAGTAGTGGTAACTGTGCGGGAAATCATGCGACATCATTTTGATTTCCAAAGAGCCTGCGGAACACGTACAGCGCACGGAAACCAAGTGCATTCCAACAAGCACTGAGGTGAGTTAGAATGTCATGACATTTAAGGCTCAAATGAGAATCGCATATTATCCGAAACTGAAAAAGCACTTTTCTCCAGAATGACAAAAAAGCGAGCAAAACCAGTGTGTCCGATTCTCATAATTGACTAAATAAACAATCGGACATTCTTATTTTCTTTGATTTGTTGATCATTTTGGAAAAAAGTGCTTTTTTAGTTCTGGGATATTTGCCATTCTCAATGGAGCCTTAATCAGTGTGTTTCATAAGTAGTGTTTGGTGCTAAGTGTGAAGTGCGGCTCGATAATCTAAAGGTTATCAGTTCGATACTTGGGTGACAAGATTTTTTTATTTCGAATATTTTAAGTCGCATAAGGTGCTATATTACGTCGCAATAGTGCATACCGTACATCGCATAAGATATCGCTTCAAATCATACCCAGACAACCAATTTGCACGTATAATGAAGTTTATGTTCATGTTATACGTACTTTTATGCGGTAAAGTTACATCGCATAAGATGCAGTAAAAGTGCCTTATGCGTACAAAAGTGGAGGCGCTATACGTGCATTGACGGGAAAATAATGACGCTATATATAGCGTAGTGGTAACTGGGACGCTATATATAGCGTCATTATTTTCCCGTCAATGCACGTATAGCGCCTCCACTTTTGTACGCATAAGGCACTTTTACTGCATCTTATGCGATGTAACTTTACCGCATAAAAGTACGTATAACATGAACATAAACTTCATTATACGTGCAAATTGGTTGTCTGGGTCGTTCTAAGGCGTGAGCAAAATGATCTAGTACCTAATCCACATCAATTTGATCACTGTTAAAGGACGATAAGAACGACGTCATATGTTTACGTCCAAAATTGACGTTTACATAGGTAACAAGCCTGCCGTGAAATTGTTTGCCGTGTTTTTGTATACCCGCAGACTATTTTCCTTGACCATTCTCCTGCACTAGTCTGCTGAACTCTATGCTAGACCCAGCCGTTTCTGTTTTGTCTCGGTACTACAAATCAACGAGCCGTACTTCAACCGTCATCATTTCACGTGTTCACTTTCGAATCTCCACCACCACAACTTGCCCGGTCTGTTTAGAAGGAGAACGAACTAAATCAATCCATCATTCTCACCGGGCTAACCGGGTCATCGGCGCATTCGAATTCGAAGTGTTACGAAAATAAAATTCCACCAAACTTGGACCGCCACGCTGCGCCGCAAGAGCTGCTTATTTGCCTAAACACTTGTGGAAACGTGACCACTATACTCCACTTCGCCGGACGAGCTTTACCCGTCCGTCCTGTGCTGGTTGCTGGCCTGTGCACAATTATACGGAGCAATCGGACGCGTAGGCAATGACGTCTGCCTGCACACGGTTGGCACCCTCAGGTGCCCTAGTCTGCACTAGGGCAGTTCAGACTATAAACTTGTCAAAAATTCAAAGCTCCCATATGTTTATTACAATCCTTGGTGCAAAACCAGAGTCCTGTCAAATTTTCAGCCATTTCGGTGGTGATTTAATGGTGGCCCAAAAGCAAAATAGGTTTATATGGGAATTACTATGGAGAATTCTCAAAAAAGGTTCTCCACGCTATAGAGCATCAATACATGGATGAAGTCATAGGGTCAAAGCCGAATTGAATTCTTCAGACCTCAATGATGAATGTTGCCGAAGACCGCAACTCGTTTCGACTCACGAGACAAAAGTTATTTATCAATAATCGTCCATGTATGCTTGAACAGAGGACCACAGCTCTATCCACACGCTTGACACGCAATCATAGTATGCGTGTTACCTTCTTGCACACCTTGTAGGGCATCGTGTATGAAGATGCGCATGCGAGTGAGAATTTGTTGAATAACTTTTTACCCGATTATCGAAATAAGTTCCGGTCTTCGGCAACATTCATCATTGAGATCTGAAAAATTCAATTCGGCTTTGACCCTATGACGTCATCTATGTATTAATGCTCTACAGCGTGGATAACCTTTTTTGAAAATTCTCCATAGTAATTCCCATATAAACCTATTTTGCTTTTGGGCCACCATTAAATCACCACCGAAATGACTGAAAATTTGACAGGGCTCTAGTTTTACACCAAGGATTGTAATGAACATATGGGAGCTTTGAATTTTTGACATGTTTAAAGTCTGAACTGCCCTAGTCTGCACCCCCCCGAAATGTGCGCTAATGAGCCGATAAATGAACCAATTCTTTGATCATTTCGGCAAATAAATGGTTACTACTTTTTAGAGTTGCCTCCCACTTTTCCAGCGTCAGCTTCAAGTGCCTCTTTTTCTACTCGGGGGCGAACGGTGGTTGCCTTGGGGCTTCAAGGACGAGATACCGAAATTCGTACATTTTCTCAAGCAGCGGAGCCGTCTCTCAGTCAGCTGTCCAAAATACGGTGGTGATACAAAAATCCTCCGCGGAGTCAAGTGGCCATAAATCTGCCCCTCGTTGATTGGCTATAATTTAGTTTGAAATTTCTTTTGCTCGCTTTAATTTATCGAGCTCGGAGGTCCGAAGGGGAAGGCCTTCAGGGTCTGTCGTTATCATGCATGGCGAACGGTGGAGTGCTCTGGCGTGGAATAGGCGCAAGGTGCGGCTGGCGATCGCCTTCAAACAGTTAAAATCAACAGTCCATTAAAATTACTACATCATATGCGCAAACTGGACAAGGATCGGCCGCCGCGGCTACCCGTTTAGGGCATTTGGGATCGCCATCGACTAACGTTGCAACGGAAGTGCTGGCAGCGCTTAATTGGTTCGGTAAATATAAGGTTCCTACGAGAAACAGCCATACCCTGACAACACTGATTGAGAATGGAATGGAGCGGAACCTACTTCTGTGCTGCTGGTTTTTACATTTCATAAGCATGAATAATTACATAACAAATTCATAATGAATGATAATTTATGGGGACGGCCGTAGAGGTCTGCACGACGGTTTTTTCTTTGCTCCCATTGAACAACAATGTTGCTCCAAGTAGGAGTCCAGGAACGTCACCGTCTTCACCGGGAAGAATCCCGGGGAGCACATATCCGGAGGCTGACGACAACTGGACCCGTTGCGTTGGCCGTAGGAATTAATTTCTGAGCACGCCGTCGTTGTCATCATCGTCATCAACACGGGGACGTAGGTAGATGGTAATATGTTTAACTGGGAAGCGTCTTACTTGGGGAAAGCGAAAACTGGCGATGCTGTCATCATAAATATAGTATGCAGAGGAAAAATTTGATGTTTTTTCTCCACACAACGATCATTTTCTTTTGCATAACTAGTAGCCAAGGGCCTATCAATCATAATGCTTGAATAATATCATTTGTAAGCAAGTCTTGTCTGACTCTGTGAACGAGCTAGTGGTCGACTGCGGGAGGTCTGGAAACTTTGGTCGTATTAAGAACCAAGTTCAACTTTCCAGAATTCGAGAGTTTGCAGGAAAGAGCGGTAGCAACCTTAGTCAAATTTCAAACACTCGATAGTTAGAAACGTATTATATTGTTCAAGTTTCGGCATTCTACCTGCACGTACCAAAACTGATAAATTAACATAAAAAGAATTAAGAATAGATTAATGTCAATTTCGAAAGTATTTATTTTTAATAGAATGGAATCGGTGAAGTACTAGAATGAAAGTAGTGAGCTGGTTTTTTGTAAGGTGAGAGATCAATTCATCATTCTGCAAACAGCGTGGATGTTATGATTATCTTGACTTATTTGATGCTGTTTGAGCAAAAGTTTGGGTAACTGTGTTGTTGAAATTTCAAGAAATAAACAATACAACAACACAGTCACCCAAACTTTTGCTCAAACAGCATCAAATTAGTCAAGAAATCATAACACCTACGCTGTTTGCAGAATGGAGAATTGATCATCTCACCATACAAAAATTCAGCTCACTACTTTCAATCTAGTACTTCACTGATTACGTCTTATTCATTCATTTATTTAGTATTACATCAAATTCAAGATAAAACTGAATCAACAATATTTCTCCATAATACACGGTTCGTGGCTGCCGCTCTCCATCCTCGGTCGCGCCCGATGCTCGCCAAGTCACGCTCCACCTGGTCCGCCCATCGTGCTCTCTGCGCTCCACGCCTTCTTGTGCCAACCGGATCAGTTGCAAACACCAGCTTTGCAGGGTTGTTGTCCGGCATTCTTGCAACATGCCCTGCCCACCGTATCCTTCCGGCTTTGGCCACCTTCTGGATGCTGGGTTCGCCGTAAAGTGCAGCGAGCTCGTGGTTCATCCTTCTCCGCCACACACCGTTCTCCTGCACACCGCCGAAGATCGTTCTTAGCACGCGTCGCTCGAAAACTCCGAGTGCTTGCAGGTCCTCCTCGAGCATGGTCCATGTCTCGTGCCCGTAGAGGATCACCGGTCTTATTAGCGTTTTGTACATGGTGCATTTGGTGAATAATAACTTCCCACGAACTCATTTGTTTTAGGTGACAGACGACGGAAGATGATCTGGGATAGCACTTTGCAGGCAGCATTCAAAATAGTGATCGCCCTGAAGTTCTCACATTCCAAATGGTCGCCTTTCTTGTGAATGGGGCAGATTACCCCTTCCTTCCACTCCTCCGGTAGCTGTTTGGTTTCCCAGATCCTGACTATGAGCCGATGCAGACAGGTGGCCAACTTTTCTGGGCCCATCTTGATGAGTTCAGCTGCGATACCATCCTTACCAGCTGCTTTGTAGGTTTTGAGCTGGTGAATGGCATCCTTAACTTCCCTCAGCGTGGGAGTTGGTTCATTTCCGTCCTCCGCTGCACTGGCGTCGTCGTTTCTTCCGTTGCCGTGGGCTCCCGTGCCTACGTTCTCCACGCCGTTCAGGTGCTGATCGAAGTGCTGCTTCCACCTTTCGATCACCTCACGTCCGTCCGTCAAGAGGCCTCCGTCTTTATCCCTGCATATTTCGGCTCGCGGCACGAAGCCGTTGCGGGATGCGTTGAGCTTCTGATAGAACTTTCGTGTTTCTTGGGAACGGCACAGCATTTCAATTTCTTCACACTCCACTTCTTCCAGGCGGCGCTTTTTCTCCCGAAAGAGGCGGGTCTGCTGTTTCCGCTTCTGTTTTTAACGTTCCACGTTCTGTCGAGTCCCTTGCTGCAGCATTACCGATCTCGCTGCGTTCTTCTCCTCCAAAACCGTTCTGCACTCTTCGTCGAACCATTCGTTCCGTCGATTCCGTTCCACGTACCCGATGGTGCTCTCGGCTGCGTCGTTGATGGCTGCTTTCACTGTACTCCAGCAGTCCTCTAGAGGGGCCTCATCGAGCTAGCCCTCGTCTGGCAACGCGGCTTCGAGATCCTGCGCGTATGCTGAGGCGACATTCGGTTGCTTCAGTCACTCTAGGTTGTACCGTGGCGGTCGCCGGTACCGTACATTGTTGATGACGGAGAGTTTTGGGCGCAGTTTGACCATCACCAGATAGTGGTCGGAGTCGATGTTGGCGCCACGATAGGTCCTGACATCGATAATGTCGGAGAAGTGCCGTCCGTCAATCAGAACGTGGTCGATTTGAGATTCCGTCTGCTATGGTGATCTCCAGGTGTAACGATAAGGGAGGCTGTGTTGGAAAAAGGTGCTACGTATGGCCATATTTTTGGAGGAGGCGAAATCAATGAGTCGTAGGCCGTTTGCTGGTGGGCGCTAAACTTACCAATCGTCGGTCTGAATTCCTCCTCCTGGCCTACCTGAGCGTTCAAATCTCCTATGATGATCTTGACGTCGTGGCTGCGCGTAAAATGCATCATTGTCATCATCAGTGCTTCCGGAGTGTGGGCTGTTCACGTTTATTATACTGAAGTTGAAGAATCGGCCCTTGATCCTGAACCTGCATATTCTTTCGTCGTTCGGCCACCAACCGATCACGCGCCTCTGCATATCACCCATCACGATGAAAGCTGTTCCCAGCTCGCGTGTGTTGCCGCAGCTCTGGTAGATGGTATGATTACCTCTAAACGTTCGCACCATAGATCCTGTCCAACACACCTCCTGCAGCGCTACGATACCGAACCCGCGGTCCTTCAGTAGATCGGCGAGTATGCGGGTGCTCCCAATGAAGTTGAGAGATCGGCAGTTCCACGTACCGAGTTTCCAATCGCAAGTCCTTTTTGTTCGCTGGGGTCGTTGCCGTTGGTCTCGGTTCGTATTATTCTGTTGCTGATTTTCCGTTACAATGTTTTTTTACGGCTGGCTCGTAGGGCCCGACACCAACCCCCTACTTTCCGGAGGACCATAGTGCACAGTTGAGCTTAGAGTCCTTCCCTGGCACTCGGACGTAGATCAGCCGCCCCTAACATGGGGATCAGACGCTGTTGTGAGCCGCTCCTCCTGGAGAACAGACGCTCAGGTTTGCCGAAGCAAACCCCCCCTTCCCTGTCAGCCTACGACCAAAGTTCCCACCGGGATTGGTTACCAGATCTTCCCTAAGGTTGCTCATAGTTTCCGGCCGGTACCGCGTGGAGGTAGGGATAGGAGTTGCTGGGCAGAGGCTAGTGGATCACAATGGGATCTGAATTGCGCAGCATACCCAGCCTTTACCGTGCCGATTACGTCTTATTATTTTCTTTAATTTCTCGTTTGTTTATTTATTTTTTGAATATTTTTATTTATTCGTTTTCATTCAACTGAAATGGACTCTTCCAGGAATTTCTCCAGCCATTTCTTAAAGGAACTTCTCTTAGGGTCCTTCTGGAGTTAATGGTAGGGTTTCTCTTGAAGTTTTTGTAGAGGTCCTTCCAGCAATTCCTCCTAAGATTGCTATAGAAATTCCTACTCTCTTTCTAATTAATCTTACTAGGATTATTCAAGGAAATCTTTCTAGGGTTCTTTCAGAAGTTCCTCAGATAATTCTTCATGGAATTCTCTCAACGATTTTATCCAAGGATTTCTCTAGGAATACCTCTTGGCCTTTCTTCAGCTGGGTTCCACAATCAATTCCTACTGTGGTTTTTCCAGCAGCTCATCCTAGGACTCCTCCAGAAATACTGATTGTGATATTTCCAGGAATTCTTACAGAAATCTCTCTTGGCATTCTTGTTGGGATTCTTTTGAACAATTTTCCTAGGATCATTTAAGAAAATCCTTCGGTGATTCTTCCGGAGATTTCTGCAAGGACTCATTCACGATGTCCTCCAGAGATTTTATCATTCATTTATAATTATACTGTTTTTGAGGGTATATTTTGCCTAGGAGAGTAGTATGCTCCCTTACCCAAGAGACTTCAACTTTTGGCCCACGTACCCACAAAATTTCCCAGTCAAATAAGCAATTCAAAAAAGTGTTACGTTTTGGGTACCCGAAAACTGTAGAAATCAATACGCCTTTTTGGGTAAGGCAAAACACCCGGTGGCATTTCCCGCTTTGACTTGTTATGAAATACCAAGGGGCTCCATCGAACTCCTCCCAGCAGTAAATGAAGGTTTAGGAGGCGCGTGATGGGTTGATTCCATTTAACCAGCGCGCAATGTCACAATTTCTGTGCGCTGCAAATTAGGGAATCGTCCCAAATGTGGAAAATCGTCGTTTTTCACGCTTACCTTTCGAATATACAGTGTATCAAACAATTGTCCGTACAGCAAATTTGTTGTCAAAATAATTTTTCATTCAAATGTTAATAACTTTTTTAAGCGCCAATCAGAAACGCTGAAATTTTGACCAATCATAAACTATATATTGAAGCTCCATTGGTAAAATTTTAAGTGAGATCGAATAAGTTTTCTGAAAGTAATAGAACTTCAAGTGAAACTTATAAGATTTTCGAACACATTTTTAAAACATTATATCTCAATATGTACTTGATGTTTTTTTTTTCGCTTTTTTTTGTGTTACATCTTATATCTAAGACTTTCATTTGCAGCTACGTTTGAGTTTTTATATTCACTACAAAAAATATGAAAAATGTGCTTATGTAGTTGACGATGTTTAAAAATTTGCCAAATTTTGCACATATAATCTGCCAAACGTTTTTCACCAATAAAAGTGCATTACCTGAACGAAAAATACATAGGACCTACTCTTCATATGTAGTTTAGTAGGTCCTGTATAAAAATATTACATTAAGAGAGTTCAAAAAAGTTGAAAACACTTGGCACTTTTATTGATCAAAATATGATAAATTTCCAAATGACACTCTTAAAATATACAGATTTTTCTAATTTTTTGTGGTGAATATAAAACTTTAAATGAAGCTGCATATGAAAGCCTTAGGTATAAGCTGTAATACAAAAAAATGAAAAAAAATCATCAAGTGCATATTGAGATATAATGTTTTAAAAATGTGTTCAAAAATCTTATAAGTTTTACTAAAAGTACTATAACTTTCAGGAAACTTATTTGATCTCGCTCAAAATTTTACCAATGAAGCTTTAATATATGGGTTGTAATTGGTCAAAATTTCAGCGTTTTTGATTGACGTATAAAAAAGTTATTACACTTAAGAGGAAACAAACCAACATCATTTAACAAAACTCAAAAGCAGTTGTTTGGTACACTGTATAAGCCATTCTCGGGCTAAACCTGTGCAATTGTTGACCTAGTTTGCTTGTATCTTACGAAACCACCTACAATATGATGAATCGCCTGGAGGCGTAATGCCATCAGTTCCCCTAATGTAGACCACCGACGATCCTATGCGACAATGGTGTTTTCAAATCCAAATCCAATCGGCGATCTTCAAGGTTTAGTTTATATTCATGTTTTAGAAAATTTGGCAACTTTGGGTAAAGTTGACATACAAGAATTTTTGAAAAAGTTTCATTTGCATCATGTTCAAAGTTTCTTTGACTTATTATCTTTTGAATGAGACCAAGGGTTTTGAAATCGGACACAAATTGGCGGAGATATGGGCCTAAAAACATGTTTCTGAGGGGATGACCCCAACCTTTTTATGTATTATAAACGTACTGGGTTAACACGCTTCCCATCGCCATTTGAAATTACCGGCTTCCGGTAGGCCACAGTTGGGCAAAAAACCCCCAGGTAGTCGACGCTGGTACCATAAACCACTCTTACAAGCAGTCTGAAAGCGGGAAAACAAATAGTAATTATAATTGAGTAGATTTTTATTAAAACCCAGACACTGATCGGAGATAATCTGATAATAATACTCATTATGCACCATCCCGTCGGTCTTGGCCCTATCTGTTCAGCAATCGACGCCAGTTGTTCGCTAGTCGATATATCTGACCGAGAATATCACGGTACAGCAGCTACCTACAACACTGTTCTTACTGTCTACGCCAAGCTGTTGCAATTGCAGTTCCCATTCAATACACCATCAAGTTCAGCCAAATCGGCTGTGGTTACGAGTTTTTACGGTTCATGATCGCGGATTATTGCGCACTGTGACCAACTTTTTCTTTATGTTTCCACGGTGTGTTGTGACATAGCTGGGTTATTATTGATTTTTTGCCGGTTGTGAAACCACCCAAAGTGATTCCTAATGTACAAAACTAGGTGGTAATAGCAGGTTGCAATGAGGCACTTCAACTGACAGCACGCAGATTATGAAGGGCTGGGAGTGCTGATATAATGTGCAAAAGCCGCAGCAAAAGAGCCAGATTAATAACACTAGTTTACAGCATTTTTGAACTCGGTAAGCTGATGATCATTTTTGGTGTAGAATCATGCCCTGAGGTTGAAAACGCGAAAGAAAAAAATTACAGTAGAGCGGAAATTTTTTCGACTTTCCATACAAGGTTGATGATTTGAAATCGATTTTTGTTCTATTTTTAAGCAAAGTCGCTCACTTCAAACATCTCATTCTCCGTAATTAATGCTCCGATTGAGTTGAAATTTTTACTGTAACTCACCTACATATGTTATGTCAAATAAACGTCGAGAAAGAATTTTTAAGTTGGTTTTTTCTAATTGAAAAAAAAATACATTTCTTCAAAAAAATTTGGGAATTTCGCTAAAATTTAAGAAGATCGTCCCTAAAACTCGTCAAAATCTTGAATTTCATCAATCTGACGCCAAACCTATATTCAGATGATCGAATGGTATTGTATTCAGCTTTTAATTTATGGAAAAAGATTTAAAATTGGTTGAACAAAACGCAATATATTTGAGTTTTAGTAAATTACATATTTTGAAAAGTTGCAAAACTCGATATTGAGCTTAAACTCAAAAACTGTTCTACTTAAAATTTTTTGAAGGCCCGTTTCGAAATCAGCACTAAATTGTGCTTCAAAAATTTTGGTCGTTGACAGAAGTTCATGACTTTCGTTTAATTTTGTAAACTTGTGTAATTGCCAATGGAGGAGGCTGGCCGGTCGGTGTGCTCATTCGGTCGATTGTTCGAAAGAGTGCACACTTTATCGATGCCTAATTAAGTGTTATTACAGCTACGAATGGAAGGCGCTCGGTTTGGCTCGGCTCTGCACTTGGCTCAGCAAACAGCAATCCCAGCGGAGGGCGCTCAGGATTTATTTAATTGCACACTTCTGTTGGCGGGTTTGGAATCAGCAGAAATAGAAATGTTGTGCAATCTGTTGCAGCTGTATCGCGTTCCGCGCACACATCGTCCCAGCACACGGGAGGGAAATTAATTTCAATTCCTGGCAGTAGTCTAGCGACCCAGCCAGTCGGCCAGAATCGCTGAAATTCCATTGACCCACCGCGAGGGCAAATCAGTGCAAAAATTTACAGATAGTTTATCGATGAAGGAGAGTTTCACCGCGCGGGAAAGATAGTGCGGCCAAAACAATTTCTGATTAAGTTCCTTTTAAGGGTAAAAGTTGCAACAGACAGCAGAGACAAAGAATCGCATTGCATCACCGAAGATTGTGCAGCACGGTGCACGTGGTGGCAGCCGGCGTCCCATCGCAGCGCTAGCGAATATCTTGGGGGTCTACATTGTTTCGCGAACGACCCCTTCCTACCGCGAGTCACGTAGGCACGATTTGCCGATCTTCCTCTACCGTCGTCGTCATCTAGCTCTGTTGCAAGCGATGCTGTCGCATGCTAGTTTTGCTTTAAATTAATTATATAAAGTATTTTTTAATGAATCAATTTTCCTTTCGACTGTTGCCTGACGGCTAATGAATAATAAGGATGAGCTGGGGTTTCAGCGCAACGATGACTTTGGTCGCGGAGACGGCCAGGCTACGTCACGACAAAGCAAAATGTTCACTAGTTGAGAACTAATGTGATTTCAAACTGTTGCTTTATGATCAGTTTTCGTCAGTGTTAAGCATTGCACGTTGGCACAATGCAACACATTTGTAAGCAATGGATCAAGCTTACACAAATACTCTTGGTGAGAATACCCAAAACGAATTACTTTGTCGCTCTAAAAGCGTCTGCAAAGATTGCATATCTCAAAATAACGGGTTTCGTTCACTGAACGTGAAGGAAGAAGAATTATGTATGTGAGAAATTGTCGAAAAAGACATTCGTTCTCAAATTCTAAAAATTAGTCAGAAGCATCCAATAAAATAATCGGTAAGCTTAGTTTAGACTGATTGCACATATCTATTAGGCCTGTCCAGCTTTTCAAAAATGTTCTCTGATTCTCAAATTCACCCCCATATTTTGATTGGCATCCTAAAAGAAGTAACTGGTCAAAATTTCAACCAAATCCATTGAAATTAAGAGGTGCATCAAATCAATTTTGTGTTTTTCGACTATTTTTGAACTTCAAAAATCATAACTACACTAAAAATTGTCAAAACTTAATTCTTCCGGCAGAAATTGAAAGCTATACTTGTTTGCTACAACTTCTTCGAACAACGTGTGCCAATAAAAGTGAAGGAAAAAGTGTAATTATAACATTTGTAATCAGAAAAACCTTTAAATGTTGATTTTTTGATAGATTTCGTTCTGGAACACCCTAACATAAGTAATAAGTTGGATTTTTCAAAACGGCATAATATTCTCCAATGTTTTTTGGTTTTGCTGTAGGAGTTGAGCAAAAATTACTAAAATTCGTGAAAGCCAAATGTGGCCCAAAAACTAGCTTTCCGGGTGCAATCACGCTTTGGCGCGCAAAAAGTGGCATCGCGTTACCCAACTAACATTTGTTGTGAATGTAAACGTCAACAAAGCGTCCTTAATACGGCTTGATGCTGAATTACTGTGTTGTACATATGGACGGAAGCTTCTATGCAAGCCCTATACCAATTATTCTGGCAAACTTAATCAGCTTGTACATGCTGTGCAATCAGCTTCTATGCCACCTAGTCATAGCTCTTTTCTCGGCTCCTACACAGCAAATAATTTTGTAATATTCAGGCGCGTAATTTCTGGCGATGTATCCGTTTTCGAACGTAATCACACTCGAATACATCGATTTCCAACAATTAACACACTCACCATGTACACCCTGATTGGCACTGGAAAGTGTCAACAAACCCATTCCAGCAGATATTTAGAAGCAGTATCATATTTATCACCTTCCTTTTAACTCGGTGAAATAGCCGAGAGGTAAGGGATATGCCTCACAATCAACGGATCAGTTTACGAATCCATGATAATATTTTACTTATATATGAATCATCTATCGTTCCGATTCTAGCGATTGCTAGACCCTCTGTCAAGCTGCGGCGGCTAATTAGCTGCGTAGAAGGGATTTAATATGTACATCACTTTTACGACGTGACTGATGTGCACCGAAAATGATGTGATATCACAAGAATTTTTTTGCTGTGTATGTAACCACTAACTGAATAACATCTTGAGAAGGCGCTTTTTTAGCCTTTTCGCAGTTGTTAAATAATAGTTTTACGGCATCCCCAAATTAAACAATTAAACATAATTAGGTTACGGATACCGTGACGCAATACATGTGGAACTGGAATTATCACTTTTAAAATTGAATAATTAAAGTACTTGCCGCTACTTGGAATCGAACTCCCGATCTCCGTATCCACTGGTCCCGATGATGTCCTCGCTGCCGCACTGCTATATATAAATAACATAGAAAATAGCCCGTTTTGTTTTACTCCAGACAAGGCTTCATAATTGTGCCACAAGAAACCTTACCCAACTTCATCTTGCTTGTGAAACGTCAAACGCAATAATGTTTACATTAAACAAGCTGTGTGGTTGCGCCAACAGATTCTTCTTCACAGCTTCTAGCTGAAAGAGTGTTCTTTTAACGGCTACGAAGCGCTGTTGTTTTGTGTTTTGGCAACATTACAAAACGTACTGTATAAAAGCAGCTGTTGTAGTGGCTGGGACTCTTACTCGATTTGCACATCTTCCGCCAAATCTTCCGGCAATAAAAGTAACCCAAATAATTTCACAGCGCATACATGGATAGCTGTAAAGAACTTGTGTAGTAGCTATATATCCCGCTTAAGGTTTGTTTTGACAATAATGTTTATATCTGACAAGCCGTGTTGGTTTACCAACAGTTTCTTTATTACAGCTTCTAGCCGTAATGAAATCGCATAACGGCCTTTAAAGCACTGCTGGTTTGGGGATTTGTCAGTATAATGAATTGTATGTATAGTAGCAGCTGTTTTGTTAGTGGGGACTTCTATTCGGTATGTTCAAGTTTTCACATCTTCCGGGAAATCTTTCGGAGTTGGAATAGGGTGGAGTAAAGGCAGCCCCAGTGACAAGCAATGGATTTCTGAAAACCGAGTTTGGTAGCTGTATGGTGCTTGTGTTGCAGTCGTGTATTAGCTTATGATTTATATTTGACTAGCTTTCCTTTTATTCAGCGTTAACTGCTTTTACTCGATGGTTACACAACAGAAAGCAAATGACTGAAGCTTATAGCGCTGAAAATGTTAGTTGGGCAGCACTGATTCGATAGCCAACACCTGTCATCACGCTTGTTTGTTATCACCCGTGGTAGGGGGTAGCCAAGGCAAACTACAAGGAAGCAAAGCTACTACGTTCAGTATAATTGCGCGCCACAGCGTGATTGCCTCCAAAAAGCTAGTTTTTAGGCCACATTTGGCTTTCCCGAATTTTAATATTTTTTGCTCAACTCCTACAGCATTGGTGTCAAAGAAGCAAATAACCAAAAAACATGAGAGAATAGGATGCCGCTTTGAAAAATCCAACTTATTACGTATATTAGGGTGTTCCAGAACAAAATCTATCAAAAAATCAACTTTTTAAGGTTTTTCTGATTACAAATGTGATAATTACACATGTTTCCTTCAATTTCATTGGCACACGTTGTTCGGAGAAAATGTAGCAAACAAGTATAGCTTTCAATTTCTGCCGAAAGAATCAAGTTTTTACAATTTTTAGTGTAGTTATGATTTTTTGATATTCAAAAATAGTCGAAAAACACAAAATTGATTTGATGCACCTCTTAATTTCAATGGATTTGGCTGAAATTTTGACCAGTTACTTCTTTTAGGATGCAAATCAAAATATAGAGGTGGACTTGAGAATCAGAGAACATTTTTGAAAAGATGGTGTTCGGATCAAAATCGGCGCAAACAATTTTTGTGAATCGGCCTTTTATTGTGGCAGAGCACACAGTGTAGGTCTTTTGTTCCGCGTGAAGATAAATTGGATGCATGAATATTAGGAAGATGATACAAACTCTGGTACTGAAACGAATTGTGCCAGCGCAGTTTATTACCAGTTTCATGGGTGGGAGAATGTTGCGACGAGTTTGCGATGAAACTGGCAACACTGCAACAATTGCCTTTGCAGGCAGAACGGTACAATTGAATAGTTATAAAGTAGAATAGATTGCGAAAAGATGGGGAGTTTGTTACTTTGGCCCGCAAGAATTGGGTACTAGAATGTAAGTTTTTTGAATTGTATCTAGCTTAATTTTATAGATTACAAATAAATTTCAGCTTTGAAGCTGTGTCTGAGGAACACTGCTGTCAAGAAAGTATCTCTTCAAGCCAAAGAAATCGACTCCCAACAGGTGGACAGGCCTAATATCTATGGCTGTCACTGCGTAATTGATTGACCCGAATTGACAATCAACATTCTCGCTATGCACTCTCTCTCTCAACGTACAATAACGGCGCCGGCCACGTCCTAGCAGTCAGGTTGGAATACATAAGTGACCCGATTTTGTCAACCCTTTTTCGGAACACATGTTTTGCTCTCTGCAAAAACTTAAACAGTTTTTCAAACTTATTATCCCTGTATGTTCTGCAACTCAGTTGTAGGTTGATGATAAACAATAATTAATTAATTAAAATTTGACTGTAAGATAATGAGACCAACGAGATAGTCGCAAAATGGGGCTGACAAAATCGGGTCCTTACTGTATTAGTAGCAACCTTTGATATGTGAAGGACCGTGTTTACTGATGTGACTCCACCAAAGGCTGCAGGAGTGAGTGTATAAACACTAATAATAGTAGGGAAGATATCGTTGGATCTGGATTCACTTTGATAAGTATGTAATATGACCTTTTGACTTTGCATCATGCCAAGCTGGCTGCCGCGCTATTACTTGCTTTACGCGGAAAGCATACAATCACCCACACGCGAAACATACCAACTATCAGTCCTGAACACCCATGGTGATCAGATGGTCGAGTTCTTCACCCTCGGCGATCGTCAACGCCTTGACCGGTGGCCAGGTCAAATTTATGTCGACTTTCTTTATTTCCTTCTTGAGACTGCGTTTTCAGGGGCTGTGGGTCTGCCTCTGCTGCGATGTCCCGCTGGGTTCCAATTTATTGTTTGTTTGCAGATTTCATTTCTGCCCCTGCGTAGAGTGTGGTCAACGCCCCTCCATTCTCGCTCCCGAATTTCTGTCGCTATTGGCTTTTGGTGACATCGACCATGCATGAATTATATATCGCAGGCATCTATTGATGAAGACCTGCAGCCGTTCAGTGTTCTCCACTGATACACAACAAGTTTCACTGACGAACAGCAGCCCAGATTTCACGTTAGAGTTGAAAATTCGGATTTTGGTGCCTCGTCTAATCTGATTGTTTTTCCATACATTCTTGATCCGTGCACCTATGTTGATCTTGGTGACAACATCGGCCGCCATTTGACTACCAAGATATTGGTAGCTTTCAGCATACTATACTGCTTGCCCAGCTACCGTGAAGACAAAAGGGTTGACCGTATCAGGTATCAGAAGGCCGGCTCCAGAGGCACGTTATCCTCCATTTGGGACATTTGTGCCATGCAGGGTTGACCGTGTTTACATCCAACGATTTGATCTTGTTGACGATGATGGTAAGACCTACCGCCTAGGAGCGATTGGTAGGATCATCGAGCTTGCTCTGCATATCAGAGCGCCGTTGAGCTAGGAAAGCAACGTCATCAGCCAATTCGAAGTCATTTAGGTGCTCCATGATAACGGGCTGCGATTTGGTTCACGATCAATTGGTCCTACCAGGATCTCGTCGATTACGATGACGAACAATAGCAGAGATAGTATACATTCTTGCCTCACTCCAGCAACGACCCGAATGGGATCAGACAAAACACCGTTGCGCAGTACTCTGCACAAAAAAGCCCTGTACTGTGCTTCAATGAGGCAAGGTCAGGGACACCCTTGCGCCTGAGGGCTTCCCACATGTTTCCGTGATTGAGACGGTCGAAAGCTTTTTCGTAATCAATGAACACCAGGTAGATAGACTCTTGGAATTCATTGATTCGCTCCAGGATGATCCGGAGCGTGACAATGTGGTCCACACAGGATCGTCCGGCATGGAATCCTGCTTGCTGCGTCAACTTTGAGGATCTCGGCTGATATGCGATCGATCCCCGGGGCACTGTTCGATTTCATGCTACGAATGGTTGTTTCTGTCTCCTGCAATGGTGGAGCTTCGTTGTTGAATATACTGAATATACGAAACACGGTTCTCGAGCGGTTCTCTAGCTCTTTGACGAAGGACCTTTTCATCGCAGTGTCTTCCAATCAGCGTGTGTTGAGCCGGCGCCCATTTTTCTCCTCCTGTCGATGCATCCACCACGATGTGTCTAAAACCGTTATTAACAAAATAAAATACCCACCTAAGCGGTACCCACCATTCGAAAGATATAGTATCCAGGTATCATCTCTGAAATTTTGGAAATGTTTCATCGAAGGAATTGATAGTTTGAGCGATTTGACATTTTAAGGTGATTTTCAATGAAATTCTCTTTGAACTATTAATATCGTTGTTGTATCACGATCGTGGTCATCAACCCTGTACCCCCTCATACATTTGAAATTCAACATTCGAAACGTATGGTATTCGAGCATTCTGACTGAAAATTTGAGAACAATTCATCTACGAAATCAAAAGTTATCGTGATTTGAATCAAAAGTTATCGTAATTTGAATCCATAGGTTTTTACAGTATTCATAGCGAATAAACGGTTACTATTTACTACAAATAACCAAAACCAATTCAAATTCTCGCTGTTGTAGTCAATCACAGTATTCAAAATCTGGTTAAAATAGGATTTCGATGTCTTGAACGTACAATATCTCCCCCATGTTTCGGCAAAACCGCTGGGAACCCTCTTAGTAGCTTGCTCTCTGAACACACCAAGAGATTTCCTAGTGTATTTTAAGAACTGTTTTCGACAAATTAAGGATCTCCCATATCGTTCCAAACCTAGGATTCAACGTGGTACTGGTCTGGATCCAATTTATCTATGAAACACGCTCTGTAGATGCCTTTGTAGAGTTTTAATGCCTGAGTTCTCCAAGGTCGGCCAGCTGACTTCGCTCATTCGTAGGATCTTAAGCTTCATACGGCATGCCTCATTGATTAGTTGTGCCAGTTCACCCTGATGGGCTAGGATTAATACATCCCATGTTTCACGCTGCAAGTCGTTGCCATTAAATCAGTTGGCAAATATTTCATTTTCGGTTTCTGTAACGGTTTTTGAGTTTCGAGAACAGTAGGTTCCCGGGTAGAGGTGAAATACTGACGATCAAAACGTGATATTGGTTTGATTGATATAAGAGATAAAAGATCTGAAAATAATATCCTGGAACATCTGAACAATATCAAAATTTGATATTTCAAGATCAAACGAATAGCTCGCTGCTATTGGTTAGATCTTACAAAATCAAAATATGATATGATGATGATGTTCCAGGAGTAAATTTGTGATATTATTTTTAGATCTTTTATCTCTTATATCAATCAAACCAATATCACTTTTTGATCTCCATATCAAAATATGCTATTATTTAGCTCTTTTCCTCTACCCGGGTTGTTGGCCTAAGGTCTTCTATCGACTGTGGTGGCGCTGCCACGTTAAGTATAGTTTCTGGTGAAGGAGCCTTTCAAGCTCAGCCGCAGCATGTCAGAACAGACGCTGTTTGAGCCGCTGTTCCTTGGTGAACAGACGTTCGGGACGTACCTCCTCAATCTAAGTGAAGTCAGAAGGACAACAGTGCCCAGGCTGCACTACCAGCTAAGCACAGTCTTAGCTGGCGCTCTTTGTCATCGATTGACCCGTGGAAGCATCGATCTAATCCTTTTGAATCTAAATCGATCTAATCCTTTTGAATGATGGCTAGATTTTTGGATGCATATTTATTTGATCAGCTCTAAGCCTCTAGACATGCAAAGTTAGCCCACGAATGGGTATCAAATGCAATCAGAAAACTGAATTCACCTGTGCCCACAATCGATGACAAATCAACCTACATTGCATTCCTTGTCCTTGTTGCATTCCATTCACTGCTAACCAAACCACACATTTTTTTCGCGTGGCACCTCTTTTTCCCAGCGCACAAGACAAAAATTCAATTAACTCGAAAAACATATTTATTATCACCTCGTAGCGTCTGGCAGCAGCACGATTAAGACACCCCAGTCCCAGACTAAGACCAACTTAGTACGAGATATCCCTGTCGTCGCCGCGCGTCGAAGCTGTTGGAACGCACGATTATGAAATCGCTAATTGTGTGACTCGTGCAAGAATGAGCACTGGAAGGAAAAAAAATGCGACTTGAAACCCCCTCAAAGTTAGAGCACTCCCATAGACCAGGTCTCCTAATTGATTTAGAGAGCTGGTTTTTTTCACGTTCACAAGCCGACCAAAATGCAAACCTCTAATAGTCAGTCAGATGGCCGAAGCCACGCGAATGCACGAACGCAAACAACACTGTGATGGTCTGAGACCGCAGTTCTGCGCTGTACGTGAGACCCTCGTTTACGTTAGGAGGCGGGCGTGAGTTACCCAGGTACCTACATTGCTAGACGCGTTCGCTCGCCCGGTACACGTAAATTGATCCAATCGACGATGATATACGATTACGAGCGGGGTTATTAAGGTAAATGGTACACGCTTCTAGGGGGCTGGGATGATGGTGAGAGCCCGGGCACGACTCTCAACGTGTTGGATGATAAGTTAGTGATGCAAATGCTGGGGTGTATTGGGGGAGACCGTGTGCAGGGAGTGGAGCAGGTGATAATGTTCGGTCAAGTGGTAATTGGCTAAAATGTGAAATGTAAAAGTGCGAGCTGGTTGATTTTCTTATTGACTATTGACATGCAAGACTGGTGTATCTGAAAGCGTATGTTTGAACTTATCCATACATGAGAAAAATATACCTAAAGTGTGAAGTAAGCTCAGAAAATTCAGTTAATAACACCTAAGTATGCTGTACTGACAATTCATTGCACTTACCGTTTACAACTTGCTGGTCTAGTGAATTTGGTAATGAGTTTCTATAACATCTGGTTGTTTCCACTTGAGTTAACTGATACTTATTTCAATAATATGTAGATTTGTATTTTATATAACTACAGAAATTATGCATCTAACAATGTTTTGCACTATAAATGAACAATTGTTGGTAATGTTAGGTTTATACTACAACTTATCTGAGACTACCCGATGTTAATGTAATGTTGAATTAAAAGCTTGTAAAATTTTGCATTAAAACAAACAACTTCTTTGTGTTAAACATCAGCTCAATAAATACGTCTTGTTTACGAGTTGCATTTAGCATCAGTAAGCATTCCCAAGAAACAAAACTTGCTGAACAACAGCTTCTTTAGCTAAAGTTTGCTTAAGAGTGGTTTGTTCCCCTCTTGCATAGCAAAAATGTTTGCTGGGTTATCTTTCTTTTCTTTTCATATTTTAAAATAAGGTTTATTCTTTTTTAAATTTTAATCATTTAAAAATGTTATTCTATTGCTCGAGCCTAGTAGAGCGCGCAGATATTTTGCATACTCCAAGTAATATTTTATGTCGTCTTTGAACAATCATAAAACTAAATGAATCATTTTTGTGTACATATAGTTTTTTGAGCTTGCCACTCTTGCCACAACAGAAACAAATGCAAAAATAGTACATTGGCAAAGAATGAACTCAGCTAGGCAGCATACATTTATTTCGTGACGCTAAAACCGAAATCTTTTGACTCCCTTCCTCCATCTGTAACGCTATTTTGTATGAAAACCTGTAAATTTTCGTATGGGCCGTTATGCTCGGCCATACTTTCCCCTCTCTAAAGAGCGTAACGTAATTTATGGACGGCACCTAAAACAGTGTTTATAAAGTATATGGCTAAAAAGCTGGCTTTGTTTCAGCCAAGATTTTAATAAAAAGGAGCAGGAGGATGAGACTATTTTTATTTTGTTTCTCTGATACACTATAACCTTTTCTTATACAGGTTTTATTATGCACTTTTAACCTTCACGTACCCGACTCCCGACAACTCATTTTCAAAATGCTGGCATTTCGTCAATTCTCATCCGATTTTTTTGAAGTCACCCTCAATCGATCATAAATTGGTGCTAGTTTATTATACTTAAGTTGCCATGTGATATCCTGAACCATTCCGGGGTTATTCCGGATTGTGCTGGGGTCAGGGTGGTTGCCAAAATGGCTAAAAGTGATTATTTCATGTGTTATTGTGTATGAACCATCGATTTTCAGCGAAATTTTTGTTGCGAACAGTGAAACACAACTGGGATAACCAGATTTGAATAAGTTGACCCATCCGGATCACCGTGACAGGTTCCGCGGGGGCCTCATTGGGGACACTTCTGGTTTCCATCCAAAACATGTCGTGCGACATATCAAACTTCATGATTTCGAATGACTGAGTCAGAAACGATACCCTGAAGTCTGTATCAACTTATATGGCCACCCCGGAACATCTAGCACAGGTTCAACGGGGGTGTCATCGGGAACATTTCTAGTTTGCAACCAAAACATGCCGTGCGACGTATCAAACTTCATGATTTCGAAAGAATGGGATAGAAATAGTTTATGTACTTAAGTATGTATCAACTGATATGGCCGCTCCGGAACACCTGAAATAGGTTCCGTGGTGGCCTCTCAAACACAATAACACCCGAAATAAACACTTTTAGCCATTTGGCAAAAAAGAACTCTCCCCCATCCCCTGACCCCAGTACAATCCGGAATATCTCCGGAATGGTTCCGGATATTACATGATCACTTGAGAGTAATAAACTTGCACCGATTTATGATCGATTAAGGGCGACTTCAAAAAAATCGGATGAAAATTGACGAAATGCCAGCATTTTCAAAATAAGTTGTTGGAGGGTGGGTATTAGTATGGGACACGCTTGTATGGGAAAAATAGATCCTCGCTCCAGTCGACTTTTTGGATCCCATTAAGGCCCCATATGAACTGTACAAAATTTCAGCGCAATCGGTGAAACTATAATTTAGCGCAAGCGGTTCAAAGTTTCCATAGGATTTACAATGGGAAAAGTTGCACTTTCAATCAAAAAATCCCAGAGGTCGCCCTTTGTGTCCTTAATTCAAATCGATGAACGTTTCTTGTAGAAAAATCATTTATGAAACTTTTCTTCGAAGACCGGAAAACGATTGGATGCTTGTGGAAAAAGTTATTGATTTATTACCGATTAGTGATCCAACGAACGGCTTTTTGTTTTGTTTTAACGCAGCAGCACTGCTGCTGCCGTGTTGCATGGGGTGGCGGGAGGCATCACCACCCCCAGAAACAGCAGCAGCCAAGGCAGCAGCTACAGTGCTGCTAATAAAATAAAACAAAAAGCCGTTCGTTGGATCACTAATCGGTAATAAATCAAAAACTTTTTCCACAAGCATCCAATCGTTTTGCGGTCTTCGAAGGAAAGTTTCATAAATATTTTTTCTACAAAAAGCATTGATCGATTTGGATTAAGGAGATAAGGGGCGACTTCTGGGATTTTTTATCTGAAAGTGTAACTTGTCCCATAGTAAATCCTATGAAAACTTTGAACCGCTTGCGCTAAATTATAGTTTCACCGATTGCGCTGAAATTTTGCACAGTTTATATGGGACCTAAATGGAATCGGAAAAGTCGACTGAAGCGAGAATTTGATGTTTGTCCCATACTAGTGGGTATGTGAAGGTTAATGTATGGCCCTTTGCTGATGCAAATAAATATTTAATTTGTTTTATGTCTCCACCTCCCCTCCCCCCTAATTCAAAAATCTCAAAATATTGAAGGGGCGAAATAAAAACCATGGCGACCTATTACCTATGAGAAAACATGTTTTCAAGCAACATTTTTTTTATATTTTAAAATTCTTTCTTCAATAGCGCGTAAATTTTTTTTCAATAGTTTTTTTGTTTCTTATTTATTTTTGTCCCCCTCCCCTCGTAGTAAATGAGAGGTCTTGAACATAAGAAAAATAATATTAATTTTCGGGGGTTTTCTATGGTCTCAGGTCCACGGTGTCCAATGGGGTTTTAGGGGAAAATCGGAGGCCTTTAAGGAAATTTCTAAGGATTTTTGGCTGCTCTCAGAGGCGTTACGCAGGCTAAGGTGCGTAACATAGAGTCCGAGGGGGCTTTAGGGAGATTTCAGAAGCATTTTAAGAAGATTCAGAGGATTTTTGGTGGGTTTCAGAAGCGTTACATTTGAAATGCCCATCCATTCAAACTTCCTCTGAAACCCCAGAAACCCCCTTAATCGACCCTGACCTTAAATGCTTAGAAACGACCCTGAAACCTACATAACCCCATTGAAACAGCCATTTTCAAATTTGCAATGCCCCTGAAAGTATTTGGAACGCCTTATAAAGGCTCCAGAGACCCCCTGAAATGCTCCTGAAAACCTCTTGAAACACCCCTGAAATGCTATCAAAAGCTTAAACCTCTCGGAACGACCTTCAGACGTTCCTGAAAACTCCTGAAGCTCTCTGAAGCGCCTTGAAACGCCCCTGAAACCCCTTGTAACGACCTTTTAAGGCACCAGGGACCTCTCCTGAATCGCCCTTAAACCCCTTGAAAAGTGCCTGAAACCCCCTAAATATTTTTAAACACCCCTGATTTCCCCATTATCTTATTAAATCGCCAACGAAACCTAACGAAACGCCCTTAATCCTCGGTCAGTAGCGTTTTCAATCACCTTCAATGACACTACGCTCACGCTGTATTCCACAAGCGTACATTTTTCATGGTGCGTGTACTCAGTAGATGATGCGACCGCTCCCAGGTTAAAAGGCTCCTGAAATCCGCTGAAGCGCCCCTAAAGCCCGTTGGAACGCCCTCTGGATACATCCTGGGAACACGCTTGGCCCCATTTCGAATTCCTAGAAGCAAGACTTGATCTCGCAAACTAGGCTCCTTCTACAAAGCAATTATTTTATTTATAAACAAAAGTCCATCTTTTTATGCCCTGTTTATTTTATGAAATTTTTTAATTTATGCATCATCAACCAATAGCATAAAACGAGGTTCCAGTTATTTCCTGAATCCTGATTATTCAACAGCACCTGCTATGTATTCCAAAAAAATGCAGTGAATGCGCAGCACGCCATCAAATGGACACCAAAGTGTGTACAATTGACTGATTTCGAATAAAGTGATTGCTCCATACCGCTTTGCAGAGGTGCTAGATTATTTTACAAAACATCTGTATAGTTTAAATGGCAGTCACCGTAGGAAGTTCCGGCCAGGAATAGCGCCAGAAGTTTCTTGAGCGATTTCTTACAATCACGAAACTGGGCTTAAAAGAAGAAAGCAAAATAAATATGTTCAAATCGTGCTTTGAAAATTCTCAGATTTTGCTGTTACAACATTCACCATTTGTAGTTCGCTGTCAAATTTTCATCTCAATCGCTCATAGGAAAACAAAGCTACATCATGTCAAATTTGCGAGTTTTTGTCACTTGCATCACTTCGCTTCTAACCCCCATAATTTATCTATGTAGAAACTGTAGATGATATTCTCGAAAAAAAAGGAAAAAAGCTTTGTACATTTTTTTGCGAAAAAATAGAGGTAAGCTGAATATTAGGCAGACAGCCGAAAGAATTTCTGACGAAACTCTTTTAGAAAGATCTGATCTGCAGTAAATTTTAACATCATCCGTGAAGTTTACTGCAAAGATTGTTTAGTGCTATCTACGGTCAAACTTTCATGTGTCGATATCGAAGGGACTATCGACTCATAGAAATATCGTCTCATATGACATTTTGCAAAAAAAAGTCTCAGGTAAATAGTTTGTACTGTTAAGTCGGATCGCGTCAAAACGATGGTATAAACCATGTCTGACAACAACTTCTTGTAATCACATCAGTTTTCAGATTTTCAGGGAAAAAAGAATTGATGCGTTCAATCGAATAGAGTAGAAGACTACTTTGTCATACGCACCAATTCCCGTCATATCAGTCGAGAAATAGCCAATAATTACAGATATTCCAACTTACCTTTGACAATAGCTCATCAGATCGAAGCAAAAAGATGTAGACTATCGATAACCAGCCCCTATACGCGAAATTACAAGTTTCAATTTCACTCCATTTACGAGTTGAAAATTGTTCTCGTTTTGCGTACGACGAAGGAAACCGTAGCAATACTATAGAACTAGCAAATAGCGTTTTGAAGAGTTCCAAAATATTTTCATGTTTACGTTCAATTTCTGTGCGCTTGTAAAATGTTTTAAGGCACACTAGGTGTGAATATTTTTGTCCTATGGTAGGTCTTAAATATATTCAATTTAACTCAAAACAAAACTTAACATATCCATTTTGTATGTTAACCCATAGTTTTCACGGAAGTCAGACGATTTTAAAATATATTGCCCTCAACATAATCACAATTTCCTTCCTTCACCCTTAGCTGGATGATGAAATAAGATTATTGGCATTGGCATTGGCATTGGAACAAATGTCAAAATGTCCCAAATGGAGGATGACTCAATTGTGATAACCATTTCGTCTTGAATGGAGAACCATCATGAGAGAACGTCACGCTTTAAGGGGGGATGTGGTCCAGTAAAATGTGACAACCCACATAAAAAATACAGAAGTGCAACGTAGAGGGAGGGGGGGATTTGAAAACAGGAAATTTTTGCGTGACGAAATCTATGGATGCTCCCTAAAAAGCAAATACATTTTGTTTTAGTTTTATGCTGGTTCTTAGAACCCCGTTTAGACTATTGACTAAAAAATATTATTAGGGAATGTGCCTCTGGAGAGGCCTTCTGATACCTGATTCAAATATATGCTAAGCGAAAAACATTTTCACCCGGATTTGTAAGCCGATCTTGTCTTTTCTTGCCCGTAATTCAAACTGAGTAATGGTTTAAGGATTAGAATTTTTGAAGTTTGTATCGGAAGCTAGGAGTATTTAATGTATTTTATTTCTTCGGGTTAAAGTGGCTCAGCCGACTATTTTCATGAAGCCATTTGATATCTTATGAATAGATTCAGATTAAGTGGGACGCACATACAATGGGTTCATCATTACATGATCTCGAGTCTCACGATCAGTACTCTTATACGTTTAAACAAATTGGACCCATAAACATTGAGCAGTGGGGTTCTTAAGCTCGAGATTACGTAAATGTGCATGATCGTACCTGCATGACTTCAGCAAAACGCGCGGGAACCTTTGAGCTGTTGGAGGCCGCTACTCTTTTGCCCAGTACAGAGCAAGGTACTTATTACAGATACTCCAATTCGGCCGGCAAACAACCAGAGCAATTGAGTGAGGGTACAGAGTTGGAGCCTAACCACGCTCAAACAAAAAAAAAAACTCAACATAATTTTCCGAAAGGCACGTAATTGCTAATAACTGACAAATCCTCCGTGTGCTCGACTGTGTCGCTGTGAATATCTACATACCTGAGTCGAGCAGGTTTGGCGTTTCGCACCGGTGGTGCGGCGACCAATGATTTGTAAAGGAGCTCGTTTGTGAGGGTCTCTTCTCAAAATGCGCGGCGCAAACTTGCCTCGCGCTCCTGCGTTTTGGAATCTGTAGGTACGGTGTGTAGTCAGTCGGTCAATCAGTTTTCAAGTTATTCCACGTTTCAAGTATCATTATTTATTAACAAGCTAATTGATTGACCTGCATAATGTCTAACCGTGCAGAGCGAGAGACCTGCAGTGCGGACAATTTCGGTGGCGCTGGTTCGATGGTGGGCAGCAGTGTCGTCGTCGTCGCCGTCGTCGTCGTCATTATGGGATTTGAGATGTTAGTTCCCGAGATGAGGAAGATGACAATACTAAAATAAAGTATCGAAGGTTCTGATGTAACATCAACACTGGGAACTAGTCTGGGGTCTCCAGTTAGCCTAGTGGTAAAGGCTATGAATCACCAATCCAGAGACGGTGGGTTCGATTCCCGTTCCGGTCGGGAAAGTTTTCTCGACTTCCCGGGTATAGAGTATCATTGTACTTGCCACACAATGTACACATTCATGCAATGGCAGACAAAGAAAGCCCTTCAATCAAATAGCTGTGGAAGTGCTCTTATAGAACAATAAGTTGAAGAGAGGCGGGCCAAAATCCAACGCGAATGTCGAGCCATAAAGAAGAAGAAGAAGAAGAAAACTGGTCTGATTCTTAGGTGCGATGTTTAACTGTTATTATTTTTATATTTCTACATTTTTAAAAAATATCTCCAACAAAAAGATACTGGACCGACCAGGAATAGAACTCAGCCATTATCAACATTAGTCACAGGTTCTACTTAAGGTAAAAATATCACACACTATTTGTTACACTCTCCCACTCGGAGATAATGTGCCCAGCGGGTTTGTTTGTTGGTTATTGCGTCTCGATGGCCACCGCACGCTGATCGAAACGGCGGCGGCGGCGCTTGTTTTGCCACAATTAGTTCGGTAAATAATCCAACTAATTTTTCGGCCATCATACGCCGCCTCATATAAGTGGGCTTGTTTGGAACATTCGTTTCGGTGCTTTTTTGAGCAGCTGAAGAGGCCGTTTGCCAAATTTGAATGCAACCCGGCTGATTGCGCTGCGCTGTTGTGGTGGTAGATGTACGTACCTTCAAGTTATGTTTGTTACGAAGTGATCACCTCCATCATCAAAGCGCTGGCTGGGGGTTGTCAAAAGTGATTGAAATTGATCGTCGGTTAGTTGACGAAGGTTGGTCAGGTGATATATGATGGGCTCATTACTCAGTGGAACTGTGTTGTCGGATACTCTTGCACTTTGAGATGACCCTCAGACGGTCGGCACGGTTGAACTTAGGCTTCCCTACACTAGCTACGGCAGTACATCGATCCATTGTAGGGCCATTTTACAAAATTGCGTTCACTTTCGAGCGATTTCAGATTGTTTACTCGCACTTAACTTGTTAACGATAATTGCCTTTCAGCGTTTATGAGCTGGAATTCGAGAAGTAACAACTTCAAACTGTAGGTACACGTAGCTGATGAGTGTCTCTGCAGCAACAACCACTCGAAGGATGACCTTATTGCTAGTGATCCCAAGAAACGTTTAGCTGAACAATTAAAGTACATTTAGCTGCCATTGGAAGCGTAATTATCGAAAAGTTAGTTTTGTTGAAGTGTTTGGTCAAACAGCTTCACGTGAAAATGTTCGGTGCATTATGAATTCGACAGGTTTGAAAATTACCTGCTTCCTTTGGCTCTCTTGGGTGGTCTCTAGTAGAGACACGTCCAGCGTGCATTTCCTATTTTTAGATAGTGTAAATCGTGCAATCTATCAGCGTAGCACCGCGATCGAATCTCTATTCTAGACCCAACCCCGTTATTAATCCACACCCCCTTATAGAACCTTCCACTTGCACTGGGGTGGAGCTATCGTTATTAAAGTCCTCCGAAGCTGAAAGCTACCTACCACAATCAACGATCAGCCCCCACCCTGAGCTGGGAATTACAGTATTCCCCCCTACTTCATAATAACCATGCTCAGCACGGTTAGACGGGGGAGCAATTATTGGCGGTTCTAGAACGCCCCTTCGGGGGATAACCATGCAACAGCAGCCACATCGGTGCAGCAAGACTCAAGTCCGGAAGCTAGTTTGCAGCTCACGACTCCGTTAGCGTTGGCTGCTCGCCGGCCAAGACTGACCAACCCAATCACGAGCTGCGCCCGCGCCCGGTATCGGTTTCAAAAGTCAACACTTTCAATTTGCTGAGGCGATAAATCGCGCAGCGCTGGCACTGTGTTTGTCTACCACCGCACCGCGATGGAAATGAGAAGTTTTCTTTTGCTTGAGTTAGACGTTTTGCGGTTGGTCGATGGAACGCAGTTTGTAATTAAAGCTCGCTGGTTATTTAATTGGAATCTGATTTCATGAATTCGCTTCGGGGCTATCGGAAAATGAGTGGGGAAATTCAAAAGAACTTGATGTTGATCTGACATCGCTTGAACATTATTAGGCCTTTTGGCCGCGCGTCGTTTGGGCGTAATACGATCAAAGGCAGATTACGTCAAATGGCAAAGCAAAAAATGTCCGTGTGAATTCATAATTTTCATCTTCGCCAGTCCTATAACTAGGGAACTAGGGAAAAGCGATGCGGCAAATGCACGGGTATTCAGCAAGACCGTGCTGAGGGTGACTGGTTCGATTCCTGGTCGGGCCAGAAACTTTTCACCATAGAAATTAGAAAAGCTAAAAATTAAGATTTTCATATTTTTGTAATATGTATCTGCTTTATGTAACAGTTTCATAATTTCGTGTTCAGCCACTCTTGGCGAACTTCCTGAAGGAGTTCCTGGAGGAATCCCTCAAGGAATTACAGAAAAACTCGCTCAAAGAACTTTAAGAAAAAACGCGCAAAAATAGAAATCCCTGAAAGTATTCCTGGAGCAATCAATCAACGACATCCTGGATAAATCCTTGAAGGAGTTTTTGGAAAAATTGATGAAGGCTGTCCTAGAGAAACCCCTGGATAAGTTTCTGGATAAATCCTATTAGAGTGTCTTAAGACATTCCAAAAGCAATTTCTGTAAAAAAGTCATGAATAAATTCCCCAAGAAATCCTTGACAAATTTCCTGGAGGAATCTTTGCATCTTTGAAAGAAATCTCTGCAGCAATTTCATGGGAAATCCCTGAAGGTGTTTCTAAAACAAGCTCTCAAGCAATTACAGGAGAAAATTCTCCAGCAACTTCTCTTCCTGGTGAATGCTTTAAGAAACTTCTGGACAAATCCTTGAAGGACCAGGAAGTTCTCCAAGAAATTCCAGAAAAAATCCTTCAGGAACTACAGGCGAAATTCCTCACAGAATTCCAGGAGGAATCTCAGAAGTATTCCCTGAAGAAACACCTATAGAAATCCACGAAGAAGTTCCTGGAGAAATCTCTGAAGAAGTTCTTGGAGAAATCCTTGAATGAGTTTCCGAAGAAATCTTTCCAACAAATTCAGGAAAAATCCCTGACCAAATTCCTGAGGGAATAAATTCTACATGAACCACCGGAAAAGGTCTTGGAGAAGTCCCTGAAGAAGTTCATGAATTAATTCTCAATAAAATTTCGGGAAAAACTACACAAAGAATTCTAATAGAAATCCCAGAAGGAATTTCTGAAGAAATGCATTGAGAAATCCCTCACAAAAATCCCGAAAAAAACACCTCAACGAGCGCCAAGATAAAATCCTCAATGAATTGCAGGAGAAATTTTTAAGGGAATCCTGGAGAAACTCCTAGATAAATTTCCGGACGAGTTCCTGAAAGAGATGTTGCAGGATTCCCTGAAAAAATCCAAGAGAAACCCAAGATAGATTTCCCAGATATATACCTTAAGGAATTCCTAGAAAGATTGAAGACAATCTTCGAGAGGAATCTTTAAAGGAAGAAAACTCCAGAAACAATAACCCAGACGGAATTTTTAGATGAATGTCTGAAGGAACTCCAGAATGACTTCCTTAATAAGGAATTGCCCTGAAGGAGTTCCCGGGGAATTCCTTAAGAGTTCTAAGAGAAGTCCCTTGAGGAGTTTGGGTAAAAAATCATGAAGGGGTTCCTGTAGAAGTTTGAAGAATTAGCATTAGTTAGAATTCATAAATAAAAAGAAACTAGAAATCTCCCCAGCTATTCCAAGAGATAAATGCCTCAAAGATTCTCGGAAAAATCCCTGAATCTGTTCCTGAAAGAATACAAAAAGAAATTCTTAAAATAATCTTTGAAAATTGTTTTCCCGCTGTGGGGGAAACTAAGCCACTGTGCTTAATAAGCTTAACTACAGTATGACCCATAAAAAAATGCGACAGCTTTCAAAGTCATCGTTCCCCTACTTCGAACTGATTAACCTCGCATGTATCTATTGGATAGTATAGTAGAGCCACTAATCTTATAATGGCAAAGGAACATAGACTGATTCCATGCAAATACCTTCGGAAATATAACGTTGATCATATGGATGTCGAAATCGTCCACGCGCCAGAGGCCGTTTTTTAAGGATATAATTTTCTTTCAATTGCTTTCAATCACATTCAATCGAATTTTATTTTCAAAATAGTACTTTTATGGCTGGATTAGGTCTTCAGGAGTTGGTTGGTTCGTCGGACAAGCACGAAAAAAATATTATCTTATAAATTAAGAGACATTTTGTGAAAATTGAATTATTTGACAAATGATAATTTTTAGAAAATATTATGTTTTAAGCATGAAATTGTTTTTGTTACGGTCGCGCGAATCCGAGGTGGCCGTTTCGGAATAGTAATAGTTAAACGCAACACGTAATCAAATTACACATTAAAAACTGTATTAACGATAAAATTACAATGGTGGGGAAAATACAATGTTCGCGGTTACTTGGCAATATACTGACTGACGTTTCTCATTGCGTGCTGTCACGGCGTCGACGGAGATGACAGCTTGACTGTCATCCGTGAGCCCAGCGACTGAGGTTGTTCGTAGGGATGTCCAAGGTCCCAACAGTTTTTAAGTACATAGTATTTGTACCTATCATAAAGGTAGGTATATATGCCTTCATCGACAAAAAAATGTTTTGAAAAATGTTCTAACACTGTTAAGTTTTTTTTATTAATTTATCTTAAATACGGTTTTTAATATGTTGCACCTTTTTTAGTATTTGTTTCCTAAATATTTTAAATTATTTTTAAAATATTTTTCAAACATGGGCGTATTAAAGAGTACATATTTCTTCATGGTTTCCATGTGTTTAAAAGTTTTTATCTTAGTTCATTTTGCAAATTAGAGGAAAACTTGATTTTATTTAGAAATTGTTAACAATTATAAGGTATCCCATATACGTAACCAATGAATATTTTGACAAAAATTTTAGAGATCCTGTATGACAATGAATCTAATTTCACCTTGAAATTGAAAAAAAATTATCGGTTTATTTATTTGTGCCCTTCCTCAAAATGTTGAATTTTCCATAACAAAACCCATTCAAATTTCAACCGTATTACAGAGCGCGAGGGCTCAACCATGGTTACTGCGAACAATTTTGATGCAACTGCAGTTGCATCAAAATTGTTCGCAGTAATTTTAAACGCGAAAGGGGATTGGTGCTAAAAAAATTTAAATTTTTCCATACAACGTTGATCCATCCTACTGTAAAATGACGCCTCAGGAATCTAAAATGGTGTAATTTGACAAGATCGCTTAAATTTTTATCAAGATTTTGTTATTTTACACATATTAATCGCTTGCATCGATTTTGTTCACCTGCGTAATTTCAGCAATTCATCCAATTCTTTTCTAATTCTGCAACACTGCCGGTAATCTTAATTGTGGTCAGAAACTATTTTTTGCTGCCCGTTTATCTGGTTAACTAGCATTTTTGATGATTTGATGTTTCGCATGCATGGGTTTGGTTCACTTTTTTAATTTGTCACTTCCGACGGGACATCTGGAACCGGTTCCGGAACACAACCGGTTTAGATACGGTATGAAACTATGTTCCTGCTTACCGTTCATCTGGTTACCGAAAAAGCTGCTCTCTGATGTGTCACATGCCTGGGTTTTGTTCACCTTTTTAATTGGCAACTTCCGGCAGGACATCTGGAACCGGTTCCGGAATACAATTACAGTCTGGATTCGCTGGTTGGGGCACGATTGGCCTCGATTGGCGAATTGTGTTCGTTAGTTGGGGCAACTGACCATTGATCGTAATGCTCTAACCACATGCAAATGACGAAAAATATGTCACTACTCACATACTCGCACAAACGTTCTGTATATAGAAGGTGCGATGCGACGGCGGTCAGACGTCAAACTCATTCTGACATCGATTTTGACATTGACAGTGCTTTTGCAGTGCTTTTTAGTTGGATTTTGCCCCAACCATCAAGACAGCCCATCTAGCGAGCCGCCAACAAATGAATCGGCACAGCAGTTCAGATATTGCGTTGCGTTGCATTGCGTGGTAAATCGGAACTGCAGTTCAGGTATGGTCTGAAACTATTTTCTTGCTTACCGTTCATCTGGTTATCCAAAAAGCCGCTCTTTGATGTGTCGCGTGCATGGGTTTGGTTCACTTTTTTAATTGACCACTTCCAGCAGGACAGCTGGAACCTGTTCCGGAACACAACCGGTTAAGATATGGTCTGAAACTATTTTCCTGCTTACCGTTCCTCTGATTATCGAAAAAGCCGCTCTTTGATGTGTCGTATGCCTGGGTTTGGTTCACATTTTTAATTGGCCACTACCGGCGGGACACCTGGAACCGGTTTCGGAACACAACCGGTTCAGATACGGTCTGAAACTATTTTCCTGCTTACCATCCATCTGGTTATCGAAAAAGCCGCTCTTTGATGTGCGCATGCCTGGGTTTGGTTCACTTTTATAATTGGCCACTTCCGACAGGACATCCGGAACCGGTTCCGGAACACTACCGGTTCAAACATGGTCTGAAACAATTTTCCTGCTTACCATTCAACTGGTCATCGGCGTGGCCGCGGTTTGATATGTCGCATGCATGGGTTATGTTCTCTTTCTTATTTGGCCACTTCCGGCGGGACACCCGGAACCCATTCCAGAACACTAGCGGTTCAGATATAGTCAGAGACTATTTTCCTGCTTCCCGTTCATCAGATTATCGAAAATGCCGTGGTTTGATGGGTCGCATGCATGGGTTTGTTCCATTTTCATATCTGGCCCATTCCTGGGGTACCGGTCCGGAACACCTAAATGGCCATAACTCCGGAACGGCTGGACCGATCTGAACCATTTCCAATAGGAAACAATGGGACAATGTACCCCGTCGAATGAACCATCGGTCGTTGAAATCGGTTCATATTTACTATCTAAAAATGAGGTGACCTTTTTGTACACATACACACACACACACATACATACACACACACATACATACACACAGACATCATCTCAACTCGTCGAGCTGAGTCGATTGGTATATAACACTTGACCCCTCCGGGGGCTCTATCAAATTTTCGTTTTTGGAGTGAACATATAGCCTTTCGGTACACCTTGGTGTACGAGAAAGGCAAAAATGGCCTCTGGCGCGTTGACGATTTCGGCATCCATATGTTCAACGTTATATTTCCAAAGGTAAGTGCATGAAATCAGTCTATATTCCTTTGCCATTATCAGATTAGTGGCTCTACTATACTATCCAATAGGTACATGCAAAGTTAATCAGTTCGAAGTAGGGGAACGATGACTTTGAAAACTGACGCATTTTTTCTGGGTCACACTGTATTGTCGCTCTTATCTTTTATCAGAGTCCGGCGGAGGTCGTACGCTCGCAAGGCATATCGTCGCAGTGACACTCGCATGGCAAAACAAAAGGAAATATGTTCCCGCCCAAAATAGAAGCACATGGGTTTCGTGAAGTGACAAATGTTTTTGATTGTATTAGTGATGAACGGCAAAAGTCTCTCCAGTTAGTCTAGTCCTAGTGGTTAAGGCTATGAATCGCCAATCCGGAGACGGCGGGTTCGATTCCCGTTCCGGTCGGGAAAAATTTCTCGACTTCCTGGGTATAGTGTATAATTGTATTTACCTCACAATATACAAATTCATGCAATGGCAGGCAAAGAAAGCCTTTCAATTAATAACTGTGGAAGTGATCAAAGAACTCTAAGTTGATGCGAGGCAGGCCAAGTCCCAGTGAGGACGTAGAACCACAAAGAAGAAGAAGAAATTCCTGAAAAATCCTTCAATGTGTTCCCGGAGGAATTTCTTAAGAATTCTAGGAGAAGTTCCTTCGAGGAGTTCGGGTAAAAATTCATAAGGGGCTTCCTGTAGATGTGTAAAGAGCTAGCATTAGTTAAAATTCATGAATAAAAAGAAACTAGAAAATAAGCTTCTGGAGAACTAGAGAAGAACTAGAGGGTATTTGAGAGCAAACCTCTGGAGGATTTCTTGGAGGAAATGCTTGAAGGAGAAATCACTCAAAAAAAAAATCCAGGAATAATCAATAAAGAAATTCCTAGAGGAATTCAAGAGAAAATTCCTACAGGAATCTCTGAAGGAATTTGAGAAGAATAGCCAGAAAGAGTTCCCGTAGAAATCTCTCCAGCAATTCCAAGAGATATATGCCTCAAAGATTCTTGGGGAAATTCCTGAGCTGTTTCTGAAGGAATACAAGAAGAAATTGTTAAAAGAATCACTGAAAATTGTTTTCCCGTTGTGGGGGAAACTAAACCACTGCGCCCAACAAGCTGAACTATTGCGGCATGTCCCGTTTTGATATTTGCAAATCCTTAAAGAATACCTGAAGTAATCAAGGAAGAAGTTTCTGGAGGAATCCATGGAGGAGTTATTGAAGAAAATTTCTTAATACCACAATAAATTCGAAAAAGAGAATGCATTGGTGGAAAACAAAAATTGGACTTTTGATAATTTTATAATCTCTTTTCTAAAGCATATGGAAATTTTGAGGTAACTCCCAGACAAATTCCTCAAAAACTTTCCAATAAGTTATCATTTAGATTTGTTTTGATGGGCCTAATAAGTTGTTGCTATAATACCCGTTCCTCCAAATATCAAAATGAAAATGAATTTCTTTTATGTCAATCCATCCTCCCAGCCTCGATTTTTTTTTAAATTTTAACAATTTGAGGGGAGCAAAAGTTGTTTACTGAAAAAAAAAAAGAAAAATGTCTTAACAAATCCAATGAGTTTTAAGGTTTTTTCTAATTGAAAATGGTGCCAAATATTACTCTCGAGTGTTCTTCTAGAAATCTAAAAAAAAAAATGAAGAGCAACAGAACAGAGTAACAGAATTGGAAACATGGCAGCAGTCATAGTACCCACTCAGGATACACATCCGGTATACTAGGAATTTAGCTGCACTAGGTACCGTTTTCATGCACTTAAAACAATCCAAGGTTTCAAGGTTGTTTAAGGAGGTCTCAGTGGCGCCTCCGGGGGCTCGATGGGGTTCAAGAGGGTCTAAAGATGGTTTCAGAGGGTACTGGGAGATCCCAGGGGAGTTTAAAGGAGTCTCACGGGTGAGTCGAGAGATCTCAGGGGACTCCCAGGGGCTCCAGAGGGCCTAAGGGGAGCTTCAGGGGCTTTTCGGAAGGTTTCAGAGGGTTTTAGGGGCGTTTCAATGGAGTTCCAGGTACATCTCAGATTGTACTGTGTAAGTGGTCGCAGTTCAGTGTGGAGTGTTTTTGAGATTTTGTGTGAATTGTACATCGTGTTTAATATAAAATAGTGCAGGTAGCGTTCGTCTGTGTTGTGGAGTTTTTTCCATCAATGAGCTGTCAGGCAAGAGTAGGGTAGTCTACCATACTGCGCCGCCATACCTGCAGATTCCACAACCCACCACCAGAAGGAAAGAAGGATCCTGTAGCCCGAAAGGGGTGGCTATAAGAGAAAGCAAGATGGAAGGATTCTTTGAAACATTGCTTAACGGACACGAATACTATGTTTGTGATTACTACCCGAACAGTAAAGGTCAGGGACTCAACTGCACTCCATTATGATCATGATTGTGACTTACAAAAGAATCGACAACCTGAAAGGCTGAAGTAGTGCGGAAGTTCCACACGTTTATACCCGCCAAGATGGAGTTGAAGGATAAGAGAAAAGTGGCAAAGCAAAAAAGGACAACAGGTTATTTAGTCCGCTCATCACGTAGTTCAACTCAAACGCCATACTTCGGTTTCACAGAACCCGGCTTTTTTTGCTTAGAATTTTCGGTTCTTACTGCTGAAGGATACCAATCCTACCCACCCCCCCACCGCCCCACCCCCAACGACGGGCAGTTCCAACGAGATCCGTCGTCCATCGAGTCCGTCAACACACTCGGCGGCAGCCCGAAGACAAGAAAGGCCTACGGAAGCCGCCATCGCTACCTCGAAAGTTACTGGTGCGCCGAGAGCGTACACGATCTGGTGGCCCTGAATAGGTGAAAAAACAGGTTAGATTAGATTAAGAATGTGGGAAAGTGTAGGGAGAAGAAGAGGTCAGATAAGTCCGGAAATAAATGTGTAAAAATGTCGGCAGTTACATTTGGGAAGTACAACAGGGGCGTTTAAAGAGGTATTGGGAGCGTCTCAGGGGTCTCACAAAGTTCCAAGGGGTTTCAGAGACTTCCAAGAGCGCTTCAGGGGAGCTTCAGTGGGTTTCGGGAGGCCTCAGGCGCGCTTCAAGGGGAGAAATTAAGGGAACTTAAGGGAGTTTCAAGAGATCTTAGGGGTTTGTCAGGGGGTCCCAGAGGGTTTCAGGAGAATTCAGGAGTCTCAAGGGCACTTCGAGGGTTTCATCGGCGTTCCAGCTGCTCTCAGGGGAATTTCAGGAGGGACATGCAGGGGGTTTAGGGAGACGTAGGTGGGAGCATTTCAGAGGGTCCCATGGAGTGTCACGGGATACCTGATTGTCTCAGGGGCGTTTCAAAGGGGTCTCCGGGAGTTTCAGGTGGTTATAGAGGGTATCTGGGGCGCTTAGTACTATTGAAATCCTCAGAAGCTCTTTTAAATACCTTTGTACTCCCCTTAATTTTATGAGACCTCTCCAGAAAAATCCCTAAAATTCAAGAGCAAAGTCTTGAAGTGCCTCGAAACACCTCTGAAATCTCCATAATTCCATTGAAACGCCCTTAAAATCGTTGTGATCCATTTGAAATCTTGTGGAGTCCCTTAGAGTACCATCGAAAGGTTTCTGAAACTCCCCTAAAACTCCCCTGAAACCCCCCTTGAAGCGCTCCAGAAATGCCTTGAAACGCCCCTGAAAGCACAATAATCGCTTTAAAACCTCATCGAAATCCCCGTATTCAATTTCAAATGTCCCTAAAACCCCTGGGAATGCCATTAAACGGCTCCAGAATTCCCCTGAAACGCCCCTGAAAACCGCTTGAAACACCTCTGAAACGCTATCGTAACACCCTTAAAACGTTCCTGAAACCCTCCTAAATCTCTCAAAAATGCCTCGGAAATGCCTTGAAACGCCCCTGAAATCCCTTGTTACATTTTACTTGAATGATTTCGAGTACTGTGAGCTTGTATCGGGAAAGTATCCAGGTGACACCCCTTGTAGGGCGTTTTTAATCCTCCGGAGAAATCCTAATGCTCATAGCCATCGCTAGAACCAGAAACGGATTGAACAAAAATCCGTTTCCCTTATTTCCAACTTTCTCAGCACAGTGTAAATCTATCATATAACGCCCACAAATTATGCAACCGAGTGAACTGTGCCACTAATCTAGCACTTGAACCCTTTGCCAAAAATTAACATTTCCCAACAACGCTCCGACATCCGCATGAACTTGTGCAGGTGCAGAGCACTCAACGGCCTGTTGGCAACAAGCGATTGCAATCATCACTTTCCTCCCCTTCCCCACATTGACCTGCAACCTGACGCAGCAGGCGTCATTGTCGCCTAAAAATACAAGACCACCAACGCTCAATCACTGGAAGATGTCTGTTGGTCACAAGCAGCTATCTCATTGGTTCCTTGTGTGAGTGTAGCTGATCTGGCGATACTGGAGTTGCAACTGCGTGCGGTCAATCAAGTTAAGTTAAAAAAGTCAAAATGCAAAAAATCGTTCCAAATTTTGTATTGCTACCAATGAATACGTTCATGCATTTTCCCTCACATATCAAACAGCCACGTTCCGATAACATCAATGAAAACACGTGAAAACTATCGTCATGCCAAGTCATCGAGCGCCCGGCAATTTGCGACTGCTTCTAACTACTCTGGGGTACCGGGACTGCACGCTGAACCTCACCCTATCCCGAAGGGGGCTGCCCTACAAACAAGCACTGACTGGCGCGGCGGTTGGGTCTCGGCCGGGCGACTGTTTTGCCTATCGAACGCGATCAGCAAACAAACAAACGATGGGCCCGAAAAACATGCCGCGAACAACAGCGGCAACATGCACGCCGCGCTGCTAGTCGATAATCGGCCGTAACGAATTTATCGATTGTCTTCTAGGCGGCTGCCGCAGCTTCCTTATAGAATGCGACCACCATCACCGAACCACCGGCCGCCAAACGCTGAGGTTCGTGTGCGAGGGTGGAGCGACGGGGAGGTTTCGCGTTCACATCAGACGGAGTTCCCGGGGTCGAGCCGGGGTGCGCTTCTCTGTAAATGGCATGCCGGTCGTGATTTCCATCGCTCTTCTTTGATGCCATAACAGATATTAGTTATGCCTATTATGGCGGTGGCTTACTGACTGTCGAAAGGGGGTGGAGAAATGGGTCTCTCTATTCGAGTCAGTTCACATCGCTGAGGCCGGCGTGGATGAAAAGCCACCAACCAAGGAGAACTCTTGGGAGCGCTTTTGCCGAAGCTGTCGGCTGCCTGCCATGTGCCTGGGATAGCTTCCAGTTAATAAATATTCCCGCCCGATTATGTAAGCGATTCTGTGAGCATTGGGTGACCAACAGAGGTTGATTAACTGCCAGCTAGACGGTCAAACAGGAAGAGGCGAGGTGAAGAATTGAATTACTGGAGCGAACCGTCACACTGGCCATGCCGTACTGAGACCTTTGGGTTAACCGGGACATGATTTATGATCGCACAGAGCATGTATCAATTTGTAGTGCATCAATATTAGGGGCTTTGATCTTCCAAGCGGAAAATGTTATTCAAAAGCACCGAGGATGCGGGTCTCCAAAAACATAGAACTTTCCTATCTTCCATATTTTTCTGTGTCATGCAAACAGAAAGCACTTCCAAAATCATAAAGTATTTATCAAAAAGTTTTGCATAACTCGGGCACGAGGATGGCACGGCTCAGCTGGATGTCGAGGCAAACACCAAAGTTGCAATATCCTGCTCGCTAGCAGCTGCTACCGTGTGCCGTATGGCAGCATGGTAGCAAAGTGTGACGTGTGTTGTCATAATTCCCAAATGAAGCATTACGCTGATAATAATAACACTCCCAGCGGCCAAAACTTTTCCCTTTCGTGCGCTTCACGTTGTCTTGTGTCTTCTGGATTCTCCGGAACCTGCAGCAGAGGGATCTGATGCCGTAACGCACCCTTTCGGCGGTACTCTGCACAGTTGGCACCCGATTTTATCGAACCTCAGGATGCATCTAGACAAATAAATTCTAACTAGGGCAATTTGCCAATTGTTGAACAGTTTTTGAAAATCTTTTTAAAAATCGAACTTAAGTAATTCTCTCTAGAGTAGTAGCACATGCTGACAAAATCGAGTGATCCCTGTACAATGTGCATACTCTCCGTCGAAAGCATTAAACTTTTATCATCAACAAACAAACCCGCTCAGCCGGATGGGACCTCACCTACACGGAGTAGTTCTTTTTAAGCGGCGACACTGTCGACGTAGTCGTCGTCATTGGCCGCTACCACTATACTGCAGCACCACGGAACAACTAAGTGTTGCTGCTGCACTGCTCCCATAGCCGGAAGTGGCGTTTCGTAGCACCTCCGAGGGAGCGCTTTTTATCGTTTACGATGAGCAGATTCTCAATACGAGTGTATATGGGCAATATGGGGTAGGAAGAAGGGTTGGAATCTGGAATGTGGTCGCTTCCTTTATGACACACTTGTTTCGGATGTGGATCGCTGCGCAATGCTGGTGCTTGGAACCAGCGGCAAGCGCCAGAACAATGAGCTCTAAAGTGAGTGCAGCTGTTTGGAAATCCGCACGGAAAACTCGAAAAACCGTAAAATAATGTTAACAATGTTTTGATACCTACTATGCCGCTTAGGTGGGTGGTCCCTTTTGTTGAGCTGCAATGATCTCATTTTTCGAGAAATTTGTTCGGGAGAGTTCCTCGGGTTCAAAAAATTATTCACTTTCATGGTAAATTGCTCTTTGCCTCGAACAACATCGACCCATCCTAAATTAACGACACATACCAATGTATCCTTGATAACAAGAGTTTTGATTCATTATTATAACACTTATAGATAATATAATTACGGGTTTGTTACCAAGTCACTTTTGATTGGCCTGGTCACTACTTTTTGGGCTAGTTACTATAGTTTCAATATTAACCCTCTAATACCCAAATTTTTAATTTTGATCTAAATATCATTTTTCGCCATCTAAAGTCGAATTAAACATGTTTTGGAAGATGATTTGGGGTCTCCAATTAGCCTAGTGGTTAAGGCTATGGATCGCCAATCTGGAGACGGCGGGTTCGATTCCCGTTCCGGTCGGAAAATTTTCTCGACTCCCTGGGCATAGAAGTATCATTGTACTTGCCCCACAATATACAAATTCATGCAATGGCAGGCAAAGAAAGCCCTTCAATTAATAACTGTGGAAGTGCTCAAAGAACACTAAGTTGAAGCGAGGCAGGCCAAGTCCCAGTGCGGACGTAGAGCCATAAAGAAGAAGAAGAAGAAGAAGATGGAAGATGATTTTTTTAATTCTCGATTTCATGAATTTCGGTTTTTGATTTTCCTAATTTTTATTTTTGAACATCCCCACACTTCTATATTTTTCCTGGGAGCCTATTTGGGGTACGGATTTATTGGGATGAAAACATTTTGATATTTTATGATTATTGTTGAAATATTTTTATTTTTATTTTTTTTCATATTAAATTTTATTTTCCGTGTTATTTTAAGGAAAATAATTTAAGAGTGTATTCGATCCCCTTAAACTATAAAACAAGGATAGAATGGTTTGGGAAAAATTTAAAATATGTTAATTGAGGTTAATTGTAGCGATTCAATACAAAATAAACAATGACTTCTTAAAGGTGACCAAAACATTAATTTTTCAATGATTTTTGAAAAATGTAAATACGCTTTAAAATACACCAAAAAACATTTTGAGATATACAAAACAGTCCTAAATATCAGCCAAAAATATAAAAATTTTGATTTTCCTCGAAACAAAAAATACAAAAATGCTCAAACTATACCCCGTCTAAAGGCGGGGTTGGGTATTAGAGGGTTAATCAAAAGATGTCGTTTTGTTCCTGTTGAATAGTTATTTTGATCTTTATGAACACTTCCGATGAACTTTTAAACGAATAGAATAGTTTAGGTGAGATAAACAGTGAGCATCGGCATCTAGCATTGCTCTTCCGAGCAAAATCATGTTTTCAAAATGCTTTGCTTCGGGATTTTCAGAAGAATTTCCAAAAACAGCACTGGGAAAATTCTTCAAGAATTAAGATCTTCTAGCTAAACATTAATGTACAATTTCTATTTTAAAGACTTTCTACAAAATGTCTTACTAAAATTATTTGTTGAATTGCTGGATAATAGGGCTTCCAATTTTCCCGGGATTCAGCTTCCCGGGAAACGGGAAAAAATATTTCCATTTCCCGGGATTTCCCGGGATCCCGGGAAATAAGCAAATTTTATTTTTAGGTTAATAATGTATTTATTTTAAAGAAAATCGTTAATCAGGTATCAAATCTTTCCATTTCCTATTGAAGAATACGCACAATTCAACAAATTTCACGATAAGAAGGTTCATATTTTACCGTCAATGCATTTTAAGTGCGATTTCAACCAGTATTAAATATTGAAATTTTGATTTGAAATATATGATCGTGTTTTGCTAAACAATAACACAAGTAAGGAGTACACACTTAGAAATTATGAAATTTGCACGAAACGGAATCACCAAAGAACGTAAACGTTTTCAAGACTGAATCATAATTTGGACTCAATTTTACGCGCATCATGTAAGTGCTGGCTGCTAGCGTTAGATGTCAACAAATTCGTTTCACCAGAAACGTAGAAGGAGTATCACGTTCATCAGCCACCTTCTAACTCGGTGAAATAGCCGAGAGGTAAGAAATGTGGCTCACGATCAGGGATCCGGTGTTCGAATCCATGCATGGCGTTATTTTACTTTTCTATGTTTTATCTGTCAAATCGGTATTAGCGATTGCTAGACGCTAAGAAAAAAATAAGTTTTATTTTGGGGCGTCTTGAAAGACGTAAATTTACATGTTTCAACCTCTAAATGTGTGTTTTTGGAGATGCTCGTATATGTCAGGTTCAGGACACTTAAAATTACATGATATTTTCTAGGTGTGTACGTAATACACGATACAAAAAATAAATATAACTTACGAGAACTGCCAAAGAAAATACGAACAAAAGCTTCGGCGATGGATTCCGAAGTAAAAATAAAAAGCTACATGGATACAACCCCATTGAAGACCAATAATAGCTCCATATGTGCTACACACCTAGAAAATATCATGTAATTTTAGGTGTCCTGAACCTGACATATACGAGCATCATCAAAAACACAAATTTAGAGGTTCTAACATGTAAATTTGCGTCTTTCAAGACACCCAAAAATAACACATATTTTTTATCGTCTAGCAATCGCTAGAACCGATTTGACAGATAAAACATAGAAAAGTAAAATATTATCATGCATGGGATTCGAACACCGGATCTGCAGATCGTGAGTCACATCTCTTACCTCTCGGCTATTTAACCGAATTAGAAGGTGGCTGATGAATGTGGTACTGACTCTACGTTTGTAGTGAAACGGATTCGTTGACATCTAACGCAACCAACCAGCACTTACATGATGCGCGTAAAATTGAGTCCAATTTGTGATTCAGTATTGAAACGTTTACGTTTTTTGGTGATTCCGTTTCGTGGAAATTTCAGAATTTCTAAGTGTGTAGGATGAACTCCATACTTTAAAGCACGGTTTCCCAACATTTGTTTCGCGACCCTTGCTTGCAGGCACGCTGCGATTGTTCTATGAAAAGCGGGGTGACAACAGACTGAGGGGTCGCGAAAGCCAAGGTACACACTTAGAAATTCTGAAATTTCCACGAAACGGAATCACCAAAAAACGTAAACGTTTCAATACTGAATCACAAATTGGACTCAATTTTACGCGCATCATGTAAGTGCTGGTTGGTTGCGTTAGATGTCAACGAATCCGTTTCACTACAAACGTAGAATCAGTACCACATTCATCAGCCACCTTCTAATTCGGTGAAATAGCCGAGAGGTAAGAGATGTGACTCACGATCTGCAGATCCGGTGTTCGAATCCCATGCATGACAATATTTTACTTTTCTATGTTTTATCTGTCAAATCGGTTCTAGCGATTGCTAGACGATAAAAAATATGTGTTATTTTTGGGTGTCTTGAAAGACGTAAATTTACATGTTAGAACCTCTAAATTTGTGTTTTTGATGATGCTCGTACACAGCAAAAAAATTCTTGTGATATCACATCATTTTCGCTGCACATCAGTCACGTCTTAAAAGTGATGTACAGATTACATTCTTCCAACGCAGCAAATAAGCCGCCGCAGCTTGAAATAGGGGTCTAGCAATCGCTAGAACCGGATCTATGGATGAATCATATATAAGTAAAATATTGGCATGGATTCGTACACTGATCCGTGGATTGTGAGGCATATCCCTTACCTCTCGGCTATTTCACCGAGATGGAAGGTGGGTGATTAATATGGTACTGTTTCTAAGTATCTGCTGGAATGGGTTTGTTGACATTTTCCGGTGCCAACGAGGGTGTACATGGTAATTGTGATAGTTGTTGGAAAACGATGTAACCGAGTAAAATTACGTCCAAAATTGGATACGTCGCCAGAAATTACGCGCCTGGAAATTACAAAATTATTTGCTGTGTATATGTCAGGTTCAGGACACCTAAAATTACATGATATTTTCTAGGTGTGTAGGATTCGGTGGCTACCGCAGAGTGGATTTTTTTTCTAAAAATCCGCAATATCTGCGTAAGCTTTCCGTTAAGCTCAAATTATACAATAACATCAACATAAATAACATCAAGTGACGAACGTAGATCAAGAAGCTGGGTTAATTAATCATTGACTCGCAATTTGAAATGGGTCATTTCATTTAACACTTGACTAAAAAGCCAACTGAAAAAAAATCCCGGGAAATTCGGCAAACCCGGGATACAAAAATTTGGATCCCGGGATTCGGGAATCCCGGGAAATTCCATTTCCCGGGAAATCCATACCGGGATTGGAAGCCCTACTGGATAACTTCTAGCCGAGAAATTTAGAGAAAGTGTCTGGCACGGTAAAGGCTGCACACCTAGAAAATATCATGTAATTTTAAGTGTCCTGAACCTGACATATACGAGCATCTCCAAAAACACACATTTAGAGGTTGAAACATGTAAATTTACGTCTTTCAAGACGCCCCAAAATAAAACTTATTTTTTTCTTAGCGTCTAGCAATCGCTAATACCGATTTGACAGATAAAACATAGAAAAGTAAAATAACGCCATGCATGGATTCGAACACCGGATCCCTGATCGTGAGCCACATTTCTTACCTCTCGGCTATTTCACCGAGTTAGAAGGTGGCTGATGAACGTGATACTCCTTCTACGTTTCTGGTGAAACGAATTTGTTGACATCTAACGCTAGCAGCCAGCACTTACATGATGCGCGTAAAATTGAGTCCAAATTATGATTCAGTCTTGAAAACGTTTACGTTCTTTGGTGATTCCGTTTCGTGCAAATTTCATAATTTCTAAGTGTGTGGGTATGCTGCGCAATTCAGATCCCATTGTGATCCACTAGCCTCTGCCCAGCAGGCACCAAAATTATCTCTATCAATTATCATTATCAGTCCTATCTTTGGATAGTATCAACTGACACTATCAGTAGGGGCACTGATAGAGATACTATCAATTTTTTTAAACTGATGGATAGAAGATAAAATAATTATCTCTATCAGCTGATAGAAGGTTACTGATACTATCAGCATTTTTACTATCAAGGATAGACGTGGTCTATCTCTATCATCTATCTTTAGAAAAAAAGATACTATCAGAAAAATTCTATCATTATCTCTATCTATCCTATCATTGATAGCAAATCCGGAACATAAATCTTCCGCATAGTGGGAAAAAATTGAATAAAAAAATATTAACTTCAAATGAAATATTGGTTTTAATTAACAATTTTTATCTTCCGGATACCAAAAAACGAGTTCCGCCGCCATTTTGAAATCCAAGATGGCGGCCATCGGATTTCAAAAATGGTTGTAAACCCATGCAATATGGGTATTTTTGGAACGGGCTCGAAGAGTAGATGTCGAAAATCGGTGTCCGCCGCCATTTTAAAATCCAAGATGGCGGCCCAGCAACTCCTATCCCTACCTCCACGCGGTACCGGCCGGAAACTATGAGCAACCTTAGGGAAGATCGGGTAACCAACCCCGGTGGGAACTTTGGTCGTAGGCTGACAGGGAAGGGGGGGTTTGCTTCGGTAAACCTGAGCGTCTGTTCTCCAGGAGGAGCGGCTCACAACAGCGTCTGATCCCCATTTTAGGGGCGGCTGATCTACGTCCGAGTGCCAGGGAAGGACTCTAAGCTCAACTGTGCACTATGGTCCTCCGGAAAGTAGGGGGTTGGTGTCAGGCCCTACGAGCCAGCCGTAAAAAAACATTGTAACGGAAAATCAGCAACAGAATAATACGAACCGAGACCAACGGCAACGACCCCAGCGAACAAAAAGGACTTGCGATTGGAAACTCGGTACGTGGAACTGCCGATCTCTCAACTTCATTGGGAGCACCCGCATACTCGCCGATCTACTGAAGAACCGCGGGTTCGGCATCGTAGCGCTGCAGGAGGTGTGTTGGACAGGATCCATGGTGCGAACGTTTAGAGGTAATCATACCATCTACCAGAGCTGCGGCAACACACGCGAGCTGGGAACAGCTTTCATCGTGATGGGTGATATGCAGAGGCGCGTGATCGGTTGGTGGCCGATCGACGAAAGAATGTGCAGGTTGAGGATCAAAGGCCGATTCTTCAACTTCAGCATAATAAACGTGCACAGCCCACACTCCGGAAGTACTGATGATGACAAGGACGCATTTTACGCGCAGCTTGAACGCGAGTACGATCGCTGCCCAAGCCACGACGTCAAGATCATCATAGGTGATTTGAACGCTCGGGTAGGCCAGGAGGATGAATTCAGACCGACGATTGGTAAGTTCAGCGCCCACCAGCTGACGAACGAAAACGGCCTACGACTCATTGGTTTCACCGCCTCCAAAAATATGGCCATACGTAGCACCTTTTTCCAACACAGCCTCCCTTATCGTTACACCTGGACATCACCACAGCAGACGGAAGCTCAAATCGACCACGTTCTGATTGACGGACGGCACTTCTCCGACATTATCGACGTCAGGACCTATCGTGGCGCTAATATCGACTCTGATCACTACCTGGTGATGGTTAAACTGCGCCCAAAACTCTCCGTTATTAACAACGTACATTACCGGCGGCCGCCCCGGTACGATCTAGAGCGACTGAAGCAACCGGATGTCGCCTCAGCATACGCGCAGAATCTCGAGGCCGCGTTGCCAGACGAGGGCGAGTTGGATGAGGCCCCTCTAGAGGACTGCTGGAGTACAGTGAAAGCAGCCATCAACGATGCAGCCGAGAGCACCATCGGGTACGTGTAGCGGAATCGACGGAACGAATGGTTCGACGAAGAGTGCAGAACGGTTTTGGAGGAGAAGAATGCAGCGAGGGCGGTAATGCTGCAGCAAGCGACTCGACAGAACGTGCAACGTTATAAACAGAAGCGGAAACAGCAGACCCGCCTCTTTCGGGAGAAAAAGCGCCGCCTGGAAGAAGCGGAGGGTGAAGAAATGGAACTGCTTTGCCGTTCCCAAGAAACACGGAAGTTCTATCAGAAGCTCAACGCATCCCGCAACGGCTTCGTGCCGCGAGCCGAAATATGCAGGGATAAAGACGGAGGCCTTTTGACGGACGGACGTGAGGTGATCGAAAGGTGGAAGCAGCACTTCGATCAGCACCTGAACGGCTTGGAAAACGTAGGCACGGGAGCCCACGGCAACGGAGGAAACGACGACGCCAGTGCAGCGGAGGACGGAAATGAACCAACTCCCACGCTGAGGGAAGTTAAGGATGCCATTCACCAGCTCAAAACCAACAAAGCAGCTGGTAAGGATGGTATCGCAGCTGAACTCATCAAGATGGGCCCAGAAAAGTTGGCCACCTGTCTGCATCGGCTGATAGTCAGGATCTTGGAAACCGAACAGCTACCGGAGGAGTGGAAGGAAGGGGTAATCTGCCCCATTCACAAGAAAGGCGACCATTTGGAATGTGAGAACTTCAGGGCGATCACCATTTTGAATGCCGCCTTCAAAGTGCTATCCCAGATCATCTTCCGTCGTCTTTCACCTAAAGTAAATGAGTTCGTGGGAAGTAACCAAGCCGGTTTCATCGACGGCCGGTCGACAACGGACCAGATCTTCACCGTACGGCAAATCCTCCAGAAATGCCGTGAATACCAGGTCCCAACGCGCCACCTGTTCATCGACTTCAAAACGGCATACTACAGTATCGACCGCACAGAGCTATGGAAAATTATGGACGAGAACAGCTTTCCCGGGAAGCTGACCATACTGATAAGAGCAACGATGGACGGTGTGCAGAATAGCGTAAAGATTTCGGGTGAACTATCCAGTTCATTTGAATCTCAACGGGGACTACGACAAGGTGATGGACTTTCCTGCCTACTATTCAACATCGCCTTGGAAGGTGTTATGCGACGAGCCGGGCTCAACAGCCGGGGTACGATCTTCACGAAATCCAGCCAATTTGTCTGTTTTGCGGATGACATGGATATTATTGCTAGAACATTTGGAACGGTGGCAGAACAGTACACCCGCCTGAAACGTATGTTGTGTGTATGTTTGATATGGAAAAGCTGTTCAGAAATTTTCGATGACCAGAAAACTAAATTTGCGATTTGAAATCCAAGATGAAAGATCGAAACTCAAGATGGCGACTATTTTATTGAGTTTTGAGCTTCAAAATTATGCAATGCAATTATGCAATTATATTTGGTGCGAGGAAGATGTTTGAGGTTCAAAAACGGCAACTTAAAATCCGATATGGCGACCCAACTTTCAAGTTGGCGGCCAAAAAATCAAGAAGGCGAGTTTATTACGCTCGAATGGACCTGAAAATGCTAACAAACTTGCTGCTTGATACTTAGACCCGGGAAGAAGAAAATAACTAACGAAGATCAAATTTTGTTATTGAAAATTAATAGCTGAATGGCAAAATTTGTAATTGGTTTGTTGGGAATGAGAGCTAAAAGAATAAAAATAATAACTGGCTTTGTTCCGGAAAATAACTTTATAATTTAAGTTATCCTTATAAGAACAAAATATTTCAAAATGGAATATAACTGAATAAGTTATAATCGAGTTATTGAGAACAAAGTAAGTACAAAATAAGTTATTTCAAAAAAGATCATCATAATTGTAAATTTTGTTCTTATGAATGGAAAAAAATGTAGTGTAAGTTCTGAAATGTTTTGTCCTTGGTTTGATCTTATTATAACAAAATTAGTTATTGTTCACTTTTTTTCTGGAACAAAGTGAGTTATTATTTTTTGTTCCTATAGCGCTTATTCCCAGCAAACCAAAAAAAGATTTGCTCTACATCAATATTCTACACACCTAGAAAATATCATGTAATTTTAGGTGTCCTGAACCTGACATATACGAGCATCATCAAAAACACAAATTTAGAGGTTCTAACATGTAAATTTACGTCTTTCAAGACACCCAAAAATAACACATATATTTTATCGTCTAGCAATCGCTAGAACCGATTTGACAGATAAAACATAGAAAAGTAAAATATTGTCATGCATGGGATTCGAACACCGGATCTGCAGATCGTGAGTCACATCTCTTACCTCTCGGCTATTTCACCGAATTAGAAGGTGGCTGATGAATGTGGTACTGATTCTACGTTTGTAGTGAAACGGATTCGTTGACATCTAACGCAACCAACCAGCACTTACATGATGCGCGTAAAATTGAGTCCAATTTGTGATTCAGTATTGAAACGTTTACGTTTTTTGGTGATTCCGTTTCGTGGAAATTTCAGAATTTCTAAGTGTGTATTTAAAATAAAAAAATACAAAATAACTCATCAATAACAAAATAAGTTATGATTGTGAAATATGCCTTTGGGATGTTACTTTACTTAGGATGCCCAGAAGAACTTATTTTGTTATGATTGCATATTTTGTTATTTTTCAGTAATTTATTGTTAGTCAATAATAACTCATAAATAACATATTTAGCAATGATCACGTTTTTTTGTTCTCAGCGAGTTATTTTGTGTTATTCATTAATAACATAAGAATGGTAAAATGAGATATGATGGCAAAATTTGTTATTTTTATGTCCTTGGTTTGTTCTTTGCCTCTACCCGGGGAACGAATGATTTTTCAAGAGTTCATCGAATTTGGGATTTTTTGGCATATTATGCGATTTTATACAATCATTGTAAACAAATATACATATAATAACACAATTCTGATTCAATATTTGAAAATAAACGGTTTTGGCCACACAATGTCTTACGATATGTAGTTGGCTGGGCAGGCAAAGGCCGATCACACCAAAAGCCGTATGGATCCTGTTTCTTAGTCAAATTACCACGGAATTTCCTGAAACTTTCTATGCTCAAGACCGATACATAGACGAACGTATATAAAATACATTGTTCTCCAAATCGCCTTTAGTATTTCGTTCTAAGTTACATACTGCTTAGAAGAAAATCGACAAGTTCAACGCGCAAAGCTTCACGAAAGGCGCAAATAAGAAAGTGCGCCCAGAAGCGTTTGAAGTCAAATCCATATTAATCTGTATGCTGTTATGTTGAGAATTACATTTTTCTATTACATGAATTAAAAAGAATGGAGTGAAAAAATAGGAGATGTTTTTCTAGCATATTTTTTGAGTGTCCGGATTTTGGTGTGAACGAGAAAGGTCTCACCACTGCTAAGTATATTAATAAGGTTTTTTTTATTAGAAGCAGTTGTTTTTTGTTTTGATGAGCAAACACCCATGAGGGACTTTAGCGCTCACATTTTTTATGATTAATAGTCTCAAGTTTCAATAGCAAAGGAACAAAATCTGTATCACTCATATTATACATACAGTGAAACACGGCTTGCGGTTAAAATTACTATTCTGAGGGTCAATTTAAAAACACAATGCAACTAAATTTGTGCAGACTGAGTTTCGTTTCAATTCAACAGATTACTGTTTTCAAATTTACCATGGACCCAATTTACAATTAAAAAAGTGTTGGTTGGCAACCGGGTTCGACCCAAGAACCTTGAGATCACCAGGCTCGCACGCTACCACTCAGCTATCGAACCGGCTGATGTCAGATGAAGCAAAAAGCACACAAGAAGCGTTGGTGGGTCGATGATCACGTTTTGCCATGGTAAATTTGAAAACATTTTTCTGTAATTACGTTGCGAAAAGTCTCACTTTTCCATCAGAGAAAATGCCGTGAAAAGGCCTACTTTTCTACACTTGAACAACAGTGCCGAAAAGTATTTGCACTTTATCACCCTAACGCAGCTTCTTATGAAAATTCAACTTTTTCCTTATGATGGAAGATCAAACTGGATCATATTTAATGAATATATGATAGAAGTATCATGCCACTGTAAACCATTATACAATTTTTTAAATCTTCCGAATCGAAACCTAAAAAAAACAAGAATCTTGGTGCCACTGTGAGCAAATGCAATTAGGCAGCCATTACGTAACGAATTAGCTGCACAAACACGCAGTTTTACGGCTTGATCTGTGGTCGCGCATCAAATCCTACGGACGACACGCAATTTCCCAGTGCCTTAATCCAATCGAAGAGTGCGGCTGTGGCACTCGGATCAATTTGCGTTTAATTTCAGCCTTAAAAAGGCATAAAAATTACCTTAATGGACTTTTCAAAATGACCATTAGCATCATGATTGACATTCGCCTTCGCTTTCGTAGGCTTGCGACGACGACGGTGACGACGACGAAGGCAAACTTGCACGAGCAAAGCGCGCACTGAGCTTCGCGTACGCAGCTTTCGCGTACTTCACCCAGGAGACTTGCTGCAACAGAGAGGCGACGAACCTCTTCGCCGGCGCGAATTTGGCTGCCTAGAACCGAACCGTGCGGGAAGGTCGTCGCAATCTACTTTCGCTAGACGTCGCACATAAATCGGCACCGACCGACGACCTCGAGTCGAGTGCGGGAGTGGCTTCGCCCGGAGGCTGCCCGTTGCACATTGCACAGACTGGAGTGGGTTCGAGTGCATTTAGCTGTCTTTTCTTTTAATTTAGTGCCGCGTCGACCGATCGTTCGGGGAACGCGTTCACTCTCGATTTTGATAAATGATACATTGAAAGTTTATTTTGTGGAGCTAAAAGACCGCTTTTCGAGTGCTGAACATTACCGGCTATGGGTGCGCGCGTGATCGTAAATTCGGTACGCCACTACAGTTCGGCCTCGCCCCATTAGAGTTGTCCGAAGCCAAAGCCATTGTTCGATAACAAAGAGCCTTAGCATTGACCCCTTCCGAACGCAGTCAATCAGCTGGAGGTCGTCACGCTTCCACATGGGGATATGTGGTTGCTACCAAACCCGAAAAAATTGAATTAGACACATGTCAAACAAACGCGCTCGCGTGTGAGCTCACCCGACCGCGCTTGACGTAAGTCCTTTCTGGGGCCGCCCGAAATGGGAGGTATTTGCGATACGGAGATACATGATTAATCACCTGTTGTCCGTTCCGACGAACAATCGTACGCCGTATTGTACCTCCTAACCCATTTAGATGGTAAAGGTTAGTCCCAGTTTGAAACCGCTAGAAGCACCATCCAACTAGGAAAGTGTTACCGAATATGATTGATAGATTCATTGAACGGCGAAAAACGATTCTCCCAGTTTGCATTGGCGTAGGGAGATTATTTGGGTTGGGGGCAGTGTATCTCAGAGGTTACTTATGTGTTCTTCTATTGGGACAAAAGTTTTATAGTGAAGCGCCCCAGAATCTAAGCAATGGTCGTTCCGTGAGTAACAGTTCTCAAGCTCAACAATAGCTTAACATGGCCATATCAAACATTTAATGTTTGAAACTTTACCATTTAAAATACTACTTGATATTAATTAAAATATACGGCATCCCCATTACCTACGCCAATGTCAGCATGCCGAACTAGCAACATCGATACTCCATGGATCACGCGATTCCTCAACGCTTCCCCGTCTGTCCATGGAACCAATCACGCGGTGTGAAATGTGATGTCATTGTTATGTAAATCCCAGCACCACGCAATTCGGTAAGGGCTCCACCGGTATGCGAATTGGAATTGCATCCATGTCGAAGATCGAGGCCATCCAATCTACGTGCTGCCATGAGCAAGATGAGCCGACCCGGGGTGGATTAATTATAGATTCCTCCTAAATGCCTCCGAGCGATCCGAGCGGAGGACTGAAATATCTCGCTGGCATTTGGCGTCAGCTCAGCTGACGAAATGAACCATGCAGGTGATGATGAGATTTGAGTTTCCAAAATGTCAAATTTGAAAATATGTTTGGGTTGGCGCTGATGCTCCGCATCGAGAGTTTCAATGACAATCGACAGGGCTCGTCATTTCATGTGGCAATCGTGAGCGGGGAATCATCGTAAACAACATCTCCGTACCTTCAAGTGGAGTGAAAGTGTTCGAACTAAATTGCTCCACGATTGGGGTACTGCATGGTACTTGACCTCACGGCCAAATAAGCTAACGATGGTCCACTCACTCGTCCGATCAGTACGGTAAGAAAAAAATCAATAACCCAACAGCAGCTTCAAATCGATTAGCAATAAATCACACGCTCTTCAACGTGAGGCAGGCATCCAACTCCACTCCACGGGCAGACGATTGACTGATGTTTAGTGTTGTGTATTGGCATTTCGAATCACCCGCGATGCTTTAGGGTTTCAATTGTGTGGATGGCACGTGGACACGGTGGTGGGTCCACAGGCTATTTTGTTCACGCTGGCTGCGCGTTGACCTTTGCCGTCATTTTGGTTAATTGTTGTTTAGTTGCAATGGAAATTACCTAGGAAAACTATTTAATGACATGAAGGTGAATGTTGTGTCCCTATGGTCAAAACGTAGTTATGCCATTCAATTGCAGCGAATGGCAGCACGAACCCATTCATTGGTAACAGACTATGTTTACGGCGTTGAAACTGGTGATCTTTCGGAAGTTCTCACATTCCCAATGTTTAGATTTCTTTTATATTAGGAATATTACCCCTTTTCCTCCGGTAGCTCTTTGGGTTATCTGATCCTGACAGGCAAGTGTTGTACTCTACGTCACATCGAATCAGTGACGTCACCTCCTACGTAACGCCTCCCAAGTAACACACTTGTCACAGAAGAATCACGGTGGCACAGATCCCTGTGTGTGTCTGCACACCATCCTCGCCACTCCCCTCTCCACCGGCTGGAAAGTAACGTCGTTTGTCATAGTTTGGGTAAAATCGTATAGTTTCATAAATTGAATCAGAATTGTATAATTACATGTATTTTTGTTGGCAATAGTTGCGTAAAATCACAAAGAAATGTATGCCAAATGAAATTTTAAATTCGATTTTGTTTCATATAGTCGTCTCAGATCACAAAAGATGCCAGACATAATCGGTAGAATCGCATACACAGAAATAAATATTCATGTAAAATTCAGCGAGAAATCACGCACATAAAGGGAATGCTACAGTTAGTGCATATTGACATGTAAACTTACGTTACAATCGTGTAAATTTCCGCTAATAGTCACGTAACCGGTTGGAGTCCATGATGGTTTGCGCGATGGTTGGCGGAAATTTACACGATGGTAATGTAATTTCACATTTTATCTAATGTAAAAGTGCACTAACTCTAGCATCCCCTTTAGGGTAAACAGGTATAATATGCCCCCCTTAAGCAGAAATGGCAATCCTCAGAAAAAGGACCAATATAGGCCCGAAACGTCGGATCAGAATTAAAAAATAACGTTTTAGCTGGTCTTCCGACTGCATAAGCCGAAAACCATTTCAACATAAGTTTTCACAGTCGATAGCCCCCAAACTACCAATGGCAATATATCTAAAATTGGCGCCTTATTCCACCTATTGTCCACTGCAAATCGTTGTTTCTAAAGTCAGTGCAGTGTTGCATGAGAACTTTGCCTTTGGAGGGGCGGCAATGGAAGCTTTGAAACGTTTTCCAGCCCCGTGATAAAACTGTACCAAGGAATAATTCCACCACATGCTTATCCTAGGAGGGCCTTTTAACAAGTGTTTAACTGCATAAAAGTTGCAAAATAACACAAGCGAACAGAACTTGCTTCGTTTACAATGAAGTTAGCTTACAAGAGGTAAAATATTACGCAAAAAGCCTCGATTTCAGACTTTTTGATAATTTTCTTGCTTTTTTTTTGACCAATCAACTAATGGACTAGCTCGATGGCAATAATTCATCAATATTTAAGATTTCCAATCGATCACGCATGCAAAAAGCGCTTGAATCGCTAGAAAATGAAGGGGGAGTTTTGCCCCGGTGGGGCGTATTATACCCTTTTACCCTATGTGTATGATTTCTCGCTGAATTTTAATTACATATTTTTCTCTGTGTAGAATCAGATAGAATCATCGTGCGCTAATACACCGTTAATGTAATTGATTTGAATCTTGAAAATCGTCACTTTTCATCGTATATGAATTTGCTAAATTGAAATGCATTCCCAGAGGTATGATCAAATCGGTACAATCGTATATGACTAGAAAAATACGGTATATTGATCGTTTGTGTCATACTTGCATCGTATACGAAGCGAAGGAAATCGTATATTCATTTTACTGTCGCATATGATTATTGCATTTTGAATAGTTGAATCTTAATCTCTGAAAACGTTAATGATTTTGTTTTGATTTTTGTATGATACAGAAAAGAAAAAGTTTGTATTCATCACAGATTTTGTTGCGATATGCCAAATATAGTAGCAATTTCAAACAAATATGTGGGTTTTTATACTATTCATATACACAAGATGACTACACCCAAACCTCCATTTAGGTAATGACCAGTGATGCCATATATACAGATTTATCTGTATTATACAGAATTTTGAGCATGCGCACAGATTTCGTTTTATATGGAATACAGATTTCTATAGCAAGAAGTGCCATTTTATTTTTGTATAGGATACAGATTTTTTTAAAGTGTGATACAGATTTTTCAAAAAATCATCTGGCATTCCTGGTAATGACCCGATCAGAAAGGCATAATAAAAACCTAATTATTAAATCAACGGTTGAAATCTATAACACATTTATAGCACATCTATAAGCATAGCATAGCATGAATACTTGCACAAATCTTGGATGGAGTTGCAAAGTTGAATATATCCATTGACATTGTTGATGTCGCTACTATCTACAATGGCATAGATTCACTCAGCTCCACACACCTGGCCAAGTCCTTGCAAGCATTTATAAATCCCTTCATCAACTTAGAAAGAGCCCAGAACTGAAGCAGCTTCTAATAGATGAAAGGATGTTGAAAATAGAGAATTTTCAACTTATATGCAGTTATATAGCAAATATATACTGAATTAGAATTATTAATAAATAAATAATATTGGAAAAATCTCACCAATTGTTGTGTGGTTTTTGTGGTTCAATGCCGATCATCTAATTGTCTTGATTAATGTTCTTCTCTGCAAAGAACAACACAATACTGAACACTTAACAGCCGCGCATCTATTGTTTTGATTTTCACGCGAGACAATAGCGAACACGACCGATTATGCTGTCATACTCATCCCTTACAGGAGCGATGCATGCACAGTAAAGAACAACACAATACTCATCTATAACACATTTTTTTATATTTCGACTTATTTGTTACAGTCGGTCTGAAAACAAGTGTGTATTATAGTTACCGTCGTTGGGGGTGAGAATGGGCCAAAAAAGGATACTCAAAGATTAATTGTTAAATAACAAATCACGGCGTGCATATGGTGAAGGTTTATCACAAAAAATTAGGCATCGCCAAATCCGCCGTTTTTCGAAAATATGGACTTCTAGCTTTCATTTAATGTGTTCCCCAAAAAAATCCACCGAGGGATCCCGAACAACTTTTTCAGAATACTGTTTTTCCCCATATAAAATGCACGGTTCCAAATTAATCCCTATTTCTACTTAACAAACATACCCAATTTTTGTATGAAAAAGTTCCCCCGATGGAATATTTCGATGTTGGGCTTGAATGAAAGCTGGTAGCGTCAACTTTCACGTAGCGTAAAAATTAGCGATGCCCATTTTTTTGTAATAAATTTGTTCTACCAGACACACCGTGAAATGCAATTGAAGTCGGAATAACTTTTTATTTGGTATGTATACTCTTCTATGTGGTAATGATAGTTTAGCAAAAAAGTATCACATTATATGAATTACTTACTAAACTACAAATGATTGAAAATTGACCCATTCTCACCCCTTAGAGGGGGTGAGAATGGGTCAAAGTATTCGAAGTCGTCTATCTAAGAATATAAGTTAATTTTATTGATCATATCTAGTAAATATATTAAAAACTAGCTGTCCCGGCAAACTTTGTCTTGCCGTCTTGTGGCGGTTTGACAACTGTTGAGCTCAAAATAGCACCGCATTCTAGATTGGTTTCATTTCGATGGTGTTGATTTCCTTCCCAGCTCATGAAAAATCAGTACTTTGTCAATTATCTTACTTTTCTGGTTGATTTTCGTAACTTTTTGTAGATATAAACACAGCCACCACGAATACGAATCGAACCATGCAAAATTCATGCTGATCGGTCCACCCGTTCTTGAGTTTTGTTGCCTCAAAGGAACTTCAAACTCATTTTTATATATATAGATACAGTGTAACCATGACGAATAAAAACTTAGGTAATTTTAAAAGATGATAAATCCACCTAAAAGGGCTAATACAACCGAAAAAAATGATGATATTTGATGAAATAACGTTTGGATGTTGTATCGCCATTTTTAGCCACCATAATCATCCTCATTTAAAGTTTCAACCTCCAAGAGAGGAGGGGGAAGTTTACAAAGAGGGAGGGACGCATTGAAAGATTGATTGAAAAAAAAAACATGATATTTTTAGTATACTGCATAAGAAATGTTTAACCAAACCCTCCGTTATAAACTCTTATGTACATGATCATCGGCTTCTCAAGATAGAGGGTCGTTCAAATATTATGTTACACAACATTTCACACTATTAGACCCTCTCTCGCAATGACATTGAAACGAATATGCAGTACACTAAAGGCTAGATGATGATTAGAGGAGCTAATCATGGGTGTATTTTTATAAATGATTTTAGGCACTAAACGTATGAACACACTCGCTTGACACTTCTTCGACATATTTTCGAAAAAAGCGTGTTTTTATGAAGATACGGTAAACATGGCACGACTTTAAAGTCAAATGGGGACTGGATAACAAGTTGAATTTTTAGTTAAGGTTATGTGCACTCGATAACTTGCTTGACCCAATCTCACCCCCATTCTTAATATTTAGACATATGGTCGAAAATATTGAATTTTCAAATAAAAAGTGCATTGACAGCCCACTTTTTTCATTGCATCAACCAGGTAATACCTACAGTTAACTACTTATAAGAAAATTTACGGTTAGGTGCTTGTGTGGAACATTGCGAAGGAGAATTTTTTTCAGAGTGATTTACTAGTAGTTTCATCACATAAGTTTAGCCACAAATTTAACAAAAAATGATTATTGCTAAACGTCTAATTCTGCATCATGACGTTTAAAAACCTTTCCTCTTTGAAATAATATAAAGTTTTCCATATAAATTAGCGATAGTTGATGAGTTATTTCAAATTTTATGTTTCTCCGTTTTGACCCAATCTCACCCCCCAGACCCGTGACGGTACAACAAAGTCAGTAACAATAAACTAAAATGTGATTTAATCATCTTTATATCAACATTTCAACAAAGTCAGTTATAGTTTTCAAAGGGTTTGTTGAAAAAATATATCTTATACATTCACCTCTGGGGCTGTTCATAAACCACGTAGACCAAATTTTGGTCATCTCAGATCTCACCCCCCTCCCCCCTCGTAGACTTTTGTCCATACAAAAATTTGAAAATTTGTATGGAGCGTAGACTTTGGACTGACCCAAACCTCCTCCCCCCACGTCCACGTGGTTTATGAACGGCCCCTCTTGTGAATTCCTCCGTAGATTCCAAGAAGGATTTCTTCATGGAATTCTTAACAAATTTCTCAAACGATTTCATCAGGAATACCTCCAAGGAATCTTTCTTGTAAATCTGCAACTTTTATGACCTAAGAGAAATTCTTCCTTGACTTTATTGTGCATCATCGTGCTTGACGATATACAAATACAAAATGGTCATTGGAAAAGAAATCTCGTGATTGATAACTGTGAAATTATAAATAAAACACCAAGCTTGCACCTTATCCCAATTTTCTTAGAAATTATTGCACCCGATTTCTTTGGGTACTCCCCTCAGGAAACTTTAGAAACTTCTCCAAGGATTCTTTCTAATACTTTCCCTTTTATTCTTCCAGAAATTCCTCCAAAGTTTACTTTAGAAATGTCTCCATTGACGAATTTCGCGCCAACCCTTCTATGGGGCTGGCAGCACCCTCTCAGAATCGAACGAAACTTTGTGGGCATAAACAATAGGTATTTCGAAGCAACTTTGCATATTTTGTTTTTCGAAATTTTTCAAGAGTAACATTTGAAGAGGGCCTATTTTTTTCATAGATTTTTTTCAAATCGATGTAACTCAAAAATGACAAGACCTACAAAAAAGTCTTGTATGGCGGACTATCGTGAAATTCCATGAAGTTTTTTAGAAAAATATCCAAAAAATACAAAATTAATTCCTACACTGAAAAATAAAGGTTTTAAAAATTTAAATCGATATTACAAAAAACCCTATGTTTTTAAATCGATGATTATTTTTCTGGAGAAAGGTATTTCAATTACCTACCAACATTTTCTCCAAACAATGTTGCTGTGACATATTTAAGGGAAAAAAGTTTTTCTAACAAAAACTTTTTTCATGTCCACATTGAGTGAATATTTTTCATCGTGTTTCGTGCCAACATGGCCATATATAGGTTCAGTAGCCTCTCATCAACCAATGAAACTTTATGGATGTTTAAAAAATTGTTGAAGAAGCAATTTTGCATAATCTAACATTTATCTAGACTACCATTTGAAAAGGGCGTATTAGGGTGGCCCACACTTATATGAAAAACATAAAATTCGAAAAATGACAAGTCTTACCTCCTATATCGATTGTTTTGGACTCCCAGGAGCTACGTTCAGCATTTGAGCGAAAACGAGTTAGTCTAAGGGGTGATACACAAATTATGTCATGCAAAATACGTAATTTTTCAACCTCCCTCCCCTCCCCTCTATGTCACGCTTTTTATATGGGACCTTACCACTGTTTGTATGGGTCGTCACGTTCTGCAAAACCTTTCCCCCTCCCCTTCTAAAGCGTGACGTAATTTGTGCATGGCCGCTAATGGGGCGCTCAACGAGCTTGAAGTTTGTATGGGAAAACTTGGCCAAATGTATGCAGAAATCTTAGGCTTTTGATTTTTGCCGCTAGGTGGCGCTGTAAGCGTTCAATTAATAAACACATTGGTATAATTGTAGGTCACTATATGCCAAACAACTTTGTTGAAGACCCGTAAGTGATCCGTCAGGGAGGTGAAGCATTGGGATTTCATTATTGGTATTTCTTTACATGTATTGGAAAAACTACAATAATGTTTCACCTCACTTTACCTAGAGTATAAATTTTTAACAGGCTTCGGATCCCTTTGCGGTCTTCGATAAAGTTGTTTGGCATATCGTCACCTACAAGAATAGCTAAGGTTTTTAATTATTTTTTTTATTAATTGAACACTTGCAGCGCCACCTAGAGGCAAAAACCAAAAGCTTAAGATTTCTGCATACATTTGGCCAAGTTTTCACATACAAACTTCATGCTCGTTGAGCGCCCCATTAGGGGCCATGCACAAATTACGTCACGCTTTAGGAGGGGAGGGGGTTTTGCAGAACGTGACGACCCATACAAACAATCGTGAGGTCCCATACACAAAGCGTGACATAGAGGAGAGGGGGGTTGAAGAAGGTCGAATTTTGCGTGACATAATTTGTGTATCACCCCTTAGACTTAATCGATTTCGCTCAAATGCTGAACGTAGCTTCTGGGAATCCAAAACAACTGATGCAGGAGGTAAGGCTTGGCATTTTTTGATTTTTATGTTTTTCATATAAGTGTGGGTCACTCCAATACGCCCTTTTTAAATGTTAGTCTAGATAAATATTAGATTATGCAAAGTTGCTTCTTAAACAATTTTTTGAACTTCCATAAAGTTTCATTGGTTGATGAGAGGCTGCTGAACCTATATATGGCCATGTTGGCACGAAACACGATGAAAAATATTCACTCAATGTAGACATGAAAAAAGTTTTTGTTAGAAAAACTTTTTTCCCTTAAATATGTCACAGCAACATTGTTTGGAGAAAATGTTGGTAGGTAATTGAAATACCTTTCTCCAGAAAAAAAATCATCGATTTAAAAACATAGGGTTTTTTGTAATATCGATTTAAATTTTTAAAACCTTTATTTTTCAGTGTAGGAATTAATTTCGTATTTTTTGGATATTTTTATAAAAAACTTCATGAAACTTCACGATAGTCCGCCATACAAGACTTTTTTGTAGGTCTTGTCATTTTTGAGTTACATCGATTTGAAAAAAATCTATGAAAAAAAATTAGGCCCTCTTCAAATGTTACTCTTGAAAAATTTCGAAAAACAAAATATGCAAAGTTGCTTAGAAAGACCTATTGTTTATGCCCACAAAGTTTCGTTCGATTCTGAGAGGGTGCTGCCAACCGTTGGTCGAGTTGGCGCGAAATTCGTCCATTGGCAACTTCTTCAAAGATTATTCCAGGAACTCTTCTAAGGAATTCCTGAGGATTTCTTCAGGACCTCCTCCATGAATTCATTCACAAGTTCTTCCAAAAATTCTTTCGGGCATTGCTCCATGCATTCTATTGGGATTCCTCCAAGGAATCTTCTTGAAAAATATTCATGCATTCTTTTGAAAATTTCTCCAAGGATTCCATAAGAAATTTCTTCAAATATTTCTTGATTCCGTCAGCAGGATTACAGCAGCAATTCTTTCAACCTATCCTCCAGAAATTCTTCAAAGGCTTCTCTCAAGAATTCTTACTAATCTAATCTAATCTAACGCCAAAGGCTTCTCTTAAGGATTCTTACGAAGAATTGGTGTGAGCCAGTATTAAATAAATAACTAATTCGAGAGCCACTCTAGCATGTGGTCACTTACTCTCTGTTGTATATATCACTACAATTAACTACAGCTTTTTGCCACATAAATAGATCATCTGTGTATGCCCAGCTGCCGATCGAAATGGCTATGTTAAATAGTAAGCAAGTCAGAAGTGCACTACTGATGTTGCTGGTGCTCCGTACGATCAACAGAAGTTTAGTTTTTCTGTGCGAGTAAATAAAGTATTTAGTTCAGTCGCGAAACGAAGTGTTATTTGTAGCGACCGACTTTCGGAACGCTCTGTGTGCGAAAAAAAAAAATCTTCAAGAAATTTTCCTCTTTCTGGAACTCCTGTTACTTTCCATTCAAATATTCATTCATGAATTCCTCCATGGGAACTAATGCAAGAATTTGCGGGGGATTTTTCTACCGAAATGTCCACCACTTTTGTGTTTTGGATTGGTGTAAACTAATCAACAACCCGATTGATTGAACTCGAAGAAAACACAAGCAATTGTATTCTGTAATCAACGTACAAGAATAACATGTGCTCCCAAAATAAAAGTAGGCGATGACATAATTGAATACTCAGATACTGTGAATAATCTAGGAATAATTATGGATAGCAAAATGAACTGAAAAAACCATGTGAGCGCTGTATGGAATAAGGTGTACAAAACTCTCCACTCTCTCGTTGCTGTATGAAGTAGCACTCCACAGCATATTCGTCTACTTTTGGCAAGATCCCTTATTTGAAAAGGTTATACCAAGGTTTATTTCTTAGTTATATGAACAATAACTACATATGTAATTCAAAACAAAACTGAATTGTGTGACACCTGCTTTTAAATTTTTCATCGATATTCCCTTGCTCTTCAAATTAACATCTAAGCTACTGGAAGGATGACTCACTTACCATACAACCTTCACGCTAGAGCCACCTCATTTGGCGTAATTAGCATCGCAGGAATCTCCACACCATGTAAGTCACACACTAGACCGCATATTTACATACTGCTGCTAACTAAGTAATGTACAAAATCGGTACGTCTTGTGGTGGTCATGGCTGGTCTGGCACACAAGCTGAAAACCAATCCGACAAGCATTTTGAATAATGAAATATATTTGCTATTTCACTTGTCCGGGCGTGCCATCGTACGGTTCCGCGTCGTTGGACCAGTGGACAGAAATAAATTTTCCGGCTGATTTCATTCGCTTGAGGGTACCTCCATTGCATTATTGGTATAAGCTTAAGGGACCGAACATATTGCTCGTTGCAATATTTGATTTTCTTTTTAGCAAGCTCAATGAGCCGACTCGTGCCAACCGGAGCGAATGAGCGAGCGTATGAATGAATGAGTAGATGAATGCAGTCAGTCCACCTTACTAGTACTCTCCTGAGACAAGTAGATTGCAGTACTGACTGAACCAAATGGGCGGACGGTGGGAGGAATGGAACGAAACCAGTTAGTTGACAACATCATTCCGAAAGTGAATTTATCTTGTGCCCGTCATCTCCGCTGGGGATCTCCGCTGCACTGCACTGTAGTCTGTTGGAAGATGTGCGTGCCAGTTAGTTGATCGAGACCTAGCTAACAACTCTGCCAGGCCAGGGGATTAGATCAACCGTAACATCGAAAGACAACTGATCGGTTCAATGGGGACGCGATTGATTGGGCCGTCCGTCGTCCGTGGGTAAGCGATCGCCGGATTAGATGGGTAGTTGAACGGAGACCCGAGGAGACCGAGACCGAAAGCTACAACTTTATTATTTATTTATTTATGCTCGGTAATGCTAATGGCGAAATGGAAAACGATTGAGTCTCACAACGAATGCAATATGGTCCCTGACTCCAAAGCTCGAAGAGGGGCCACCAGAGGAAGCATCAACAACAACTAGTCAGCTGGAGTTGTCGTCGTAATTGAAAAGTTGCCTCGGACTGAAGGGAGACATCGATTCATTACCGTTTGGGATCGATTGTGACTGGATGGTAGTCTACTAGTAGGTACAGATAGTGTTGCGGCCCGGCTGCCAAGACGAAGTGAAAAGCTTATGAGAAAATCGAAAAATGGTTATGAGTTTATTAATCAAAAGCGCATTACAGCAGTCATATCGTTGGCGCTCGTCGGAGGACGGTGCAGCGATACTGCAAAATTGCAGTGTTGATCGTGCACCTGCAACCGTTGTTTGTTGGTACGAGGATTGTGATCAATTTATTAAATCTCTCGTGGGGAGAAAATGAATAGCTTACATGATTGCAAACAACTTATTTACTATTGAGATTGAAAGCGAAACTGATTGGTTGCAAAAAAGCGATATTTGTTCGCCATGTTTTGTTGGGAAGCATTACGTTACAGGATATTGCAATTCTTGCGTTTGTCGTTACATGAACGTATCTGAATTGATTGATTTTCTCCGATTTTTCAGGGAAATACGATTAGCGTCCGAGTGATTTCATGGCAAAGTCCGTTTCTGTATATTGACCAAAAACAATCGAAACCAATTTACCAGCTAAGTCATTGATTAAGCGAAAATTTCCTACTGCCCTCGTAGGAACTGTTCGACATGCAATATCCAAAACTCATCGCATCTCCGCATGACACAGAGAGATCGGAAACTGCGAAAACTATTTCACTCAAAGAATGCCACTGGCATCTCTTCCATATCTGCGAACGATGCCATCAAAAATGCCCTAGGCTTCCAAAATCCACTTTTTATCCCTTTGTCATCAAGCGTTCTATTTTTCCCTCACATAATCGAATCCGTCGTGGCAGCATGCTAGCTAAAACCTCGTAGGCGGGCGTCAACCGCCACTGGCATGCTTGTTATTCCGCGCGAAAAATTCGCAAAACTCACCGGTTGTTCCAGACCGGTTGGCGGAAATATCTGACACAAGCAATCTCGCTCTATTCGGATGCTTTATCCGGACATCACAGTGACACATTTCTAAACATCGTTTACCGGCGTGGTATTCAGAGAGGACATTGAAGAGTGCATACCTACAACACCGGGATAAACATGAAACGTTGAACGTTTGAAAGTTGGAATTGTAGCAGTTTCTAGGTGAAAAATCATTCGCGTGCAATATTGACCTTTGCCTTGGTGCTGTAAAGGCTTGCGATAGTGCCACTGCATCGGGATGAGTTTCTCATCAGTTTTTGCAATTGCTGCTTGCAATTGTTACGCAAAGTTTGCATGCGGCCAAACGGCTGGACATTGTTTTTGCTGGTAATTTCATTGAAGCATCCGAAAAGATTCATAAGTACCAGTTTTATTCCTAGAATTCCCCCAGTATTCCACCGCGGTTTCCTTCAAGTATTATTGTTGAAATTCTTCCAACAATTCCTTCGCGGATTTTTCAGGGATTCCTTCCGGTAAGTTTGAATTAATATCCCTCCCAACATTCTTTCAGGGATTATTTCGTAGGCTCTATGAGAGATTCCTACAAAACTCCATCAAGGATTTTATTTGGGATTTCTTCATAGATTTAGGGATTCCTTCCAAAATTCCTCCAGGGTTTCTGTTTGATTGGAAATTGCTCCGTGCTTACAATACTCTAGAATGATTTTATCTTTTAAGATATTCAGCAACTCTCACCGATATTTGTCCATGCATTTCTCCTAGAATTGCTTACGTGATTTTTTTTTTTTTTTAAATTTTCCGCATAAACTCTATCTGGTATTACTCCAAACAATTCTTTAGGAAATCGTCCCAGAATTTATCTTGGAATTCCTCACGATATTCACCTAGGTTGATTCCTGAGAATCCTTGGAGTATTCGTCTAGGGCAGTGGTGCTCAAACTGCGGCCCGCGGGCCGCATGTGGCCCTCGAAGCTCTTGAATGCGGCTCGCAAAGTACTTTGGAAAAAAGTAACTAATTGTTCAAAATAATGAAACATATTTTTATGATGCTTAAAACTTTCATAACATTTGTTATTCATTTTTGATAAGATTAATTGAGAATATCAATTCTTTTTAGTAAATTTCTATGATTAATGAAGAAGTGTTGAAAAAGCAGTTCTTACAAATATTGACTGTAGATAACTTAGTTTATTTCAATTATGCTTTTTGGTCTTACTGAGATGAGATTAAAGGTGTTTTTAGAAACGATGCTCAAATACTTTTTTGAAAAGATTTTAATACTGTCCACAGTCCCATATTGAATATTCGTTTCTTCTGGTTATCTATATCAAATAAATCGTTTGAAATTGCATTTGTTAAAAAATATACCTTAAACACCCTTAATTAACCCTTAGTTGGTTTTGGTTTCTTTTTATTCAAATGACGGCCCGCGACTTAGCCGCAATATCACAATTTGGCCCGCGGTATGCTTCAACCTGAGCACCACTGGTCTAGGGTTTCCTCTTGGGATTTTTCTGCCTGGATTCTCGAAGGCAAGCCCGTGCACCCAACCCAGTTGTTAACAAGAAAGAAATTCCCCTGAGATTCCGAGCAGACGCGCCAACTTGGTCAAATTATTGGGGGGGGGCAAAGCCTGGTTTTTCTGATTTGTTGTATGGGAAAATCGAAAAATCGTCAAATATGTGGAGGGGGGGGGGGGGGCAAAACCGTGCTTGTCCTGCACCCCCCCCCCCCCTAAATTGGCGCCTATAATTCCGAGTATTCTTTAAAAATTTTCCCCAGTAATTCATTCGAAATTTCAAATTTTTTTGCTAGAATACTTTCTGAAATCGAGAGGTTCCTTTGTGGAATTCCTGCGTAGATTGCTTCATAAGTCACTTCCGGATTTATTTTTTATCGTTTCTCCAGGAATATCACAAGGAATTCAGATTCATCTCATTTCCAGGCATTCCATTGGAGATTTCTTTGAAAATTTCAATTCTTTAAGAAACATAGTTTAGTGATTTCTTCAAGAATTCTTCCAGATTTGTTAAAAATTTCTTCTGAGTTCTAGGAATTTTTGTCCACTTAAACCTCCAGAAATTTTGCAAAAAAATATTTTAAGAATTCAAGAAAATTATACATGAATTTATTCAAGATCTCTTTCAATACCTTTGTCTGCAGTTTCTGCTCGGATTCCTGCAGATATTATTTCAAGGATTCCTCCTAAAACTTTTGCCGAGGTTCACTTCAGCAATTCCTTAAGAGTGTCTTTTAGAAATCTCATCAGGGGTTTTTTAAGAAACTTCCAAATAAATGTTTCGTTGAATATCTCCAAAAGTTTCACATGAAAATCTTCTAGGAATTCCTCGAGAGCTATCTCAAAGGGCTCCTCCAAAAACTCCTTCAAGGATTGCAATTCTCCCAGAACCATCTCCAAGAGTTTCTCCAGGTATTCCCCAGAGATTCCATCAGAACTTCTTAAAAGATTACTTCAGAAATTGGTTCAGAAAATTATGCTCAGAAATCTTTTCAGGAAATTTTAATTTTTTTCTTGGAACGTCCAAAGGTATCTCTAGGTATTCCTTTAGAGATTTCTTCAGAAAATAATCGAAAAATTTCTCCTTTTTTTGTGTAACATCATGAAGTACTTCTGTAAAATCCGTGAAAATCTGAAATAAAAAAATGCTTGAGGAATCTTTCCTTCAAAGGAGATCCAGGAGATATTGCTGAAGGAACCGCAGGATCAGTACCAAAAAGAAATATTGTAGTAACTTCTAAGGTTACCCCTGACAAAATTTTGTAAGGGATTCCCGGTGGAGCTCATGGAAGAATTTTCAAAGGAATCGTTGAAGAATTAAAAAAAAAATCTACATATGAATTTATGGAAAAAAAACTCCTTGGAAGAATCTCTTCTAGAAAAAGGCTTAAACTCCTGAAGGAGTCTTTGGAAATATTTCCGGAGGAATTTCTGAAGAACTTTAAGAAAGAATGCATGGAGGAATTCCTGAAAGAATACTTGAAGGAATTTTTGATAAATTCTTCTGTCTAATATATGTAGAAGTCTGTGGAGATGTTCTTTGAAAAAAAAAAATACATGGAGTAATATCTGAAAGAATCATAAGGGAATTTCCGAAGAAACCGTAGAAGGTGCCGCTGAAAAAACTGCTTGAGAAACCCTTGATGGAATTCATTTTGGAATTAATTAAGAAATATTTGGAAGAATTCCTGGAGAAGATTTACTATCAAAATATGGATTTTCTAACAAAAAAGAAGGAGAAAGCCGTGATTTTTTTTTTTTTTTTTTGAGGAAATCCTGGAAAAATACTCTACACATTCTAACATTTAACCCTTTCCTTCCCACGACTTTGAACGACTATATCTATGCTAAAAAGCGTTTCCGAGAAAAGTGCTTGAATAAAAGTTATTGCAAATGGACTAAATTTTTCGAAACCAATGAAAAAAAAAATTGGTTGTAATTCAATAGGTTTTTGATTGTTTAACAATAGTTCCACTATTGAAACAAGTAGTTGGTAGTTGGATCAACCTTATGAGGTTACAACCATATTTTTAAAATTATTGCATCATATTCATCTAATTCCATTTGTCCCGAGTTCGCCGAAAATCGATGGTGCTCTAGAGCAACCATGGGAAGTAGAGGGTTAAACTTCTGTGAAGTAAGGACTGTTCAATTTATAAAACGGACATCGTGCTTGTGCGGTATCTTTTTTTTGTTCAATAAAAGCATTATCAGTTTGTTTGCATAACTTTCTATAGCTATTCTCAAGTGTAGGAAAATATAATATTAAACAAAATGTTGTTTATTGTGTAACTGGGTGTTTAGTAAAACATCCATAGAAACCCATTTCTCAAAATTCGACATAACTTTTCACATACTTAACATGCACATTTTCACGAAGTTTTTTATGTATTGGCATCTTATATTATTCTACCAAAAGTAAAGCTCAATAGTTGGTCAGTAATTATGCACCAAGTTGCCTCCTGCTTGATATAGTGAGTTGCCTTGTTTCCATAGAAATTATTAAAAATTATTCATTCAAGTCCTGTGTTGCAATAGCACAACGAATTCGGCTGAAAATTTGTCCAGAGTAGTAGAATATTGCTTTCTGAATGATACAGAAGAAAAATTAGCTTTCAATTACATTCTTCATCAAAAATGTAATCCATCAAACAAAGACAATCAAAGATGGTCATAGTAAAAAATTGCATAGTTTTTGCTCCATTGATACAGATTGTCGACTCTAGCGAATCTTGTTATTATTTATTTTCTACAAAGTTGATCCTATCGGATGTAAAGTTTTTATTTCCAATATCATTGTTATGCAAAATTTGCATTAGGTTGCATTGTTATTTGGAAGAACCTTCAAAGAACGAAACTGTTTTGATTACTGTGCCTGTAATGGCGCACAGTAACTAAACCAGCAATGCTATAGAAAAGCTGATTTCTGCATTTAAAACCACATTATGTATTCCTACTTTCGACTGGATGCATAAAAATATTCTTTATGCAATTCAGTAACCTAATTTATATTTTATGCAGCTCATTTTGGTATCATAATGGCCATTTTTCCGAACTGGTTCATTATGCAACTGAAATGAGTTGCATAATGAAAAATAGCTGTATAATGTTCATAATGCAATTCATTTGAGTTGCATTATGAACATTATGCAACTCAAATGGGCTGCATTATGAAAAAAATCATAGCATAATTTTTTTTATGCAATTCAGTATAATAATTTCTATTTTATGTAACTCATTTTGGTATCATAATGGCCATTTTTTCAGAACTGGTTCACTATGGAACTGAAATGAGCTGCATAATGAAAAATAGTTGATGATTAACCTGGGCTTGTTAGGGGAATATCTGTAAATAAAAAGAAAATCGCGTTAAGTACTGTTCGTTTGAATTCCACTAAGAATTTGCATCCTTTGACAGATACGTATTTCGACCTCAACTGTAAGGTCGTCTTCAGTGTCTTGTACTTGACTCGACTGAAGAGATGCATCGCATTCTACACGTTTTATACATCTCAGGTAAAAATAATAGGTAACTTAATCTAGGTTTTTTTTTATTTTATTTTATTTTTTTTTTTTTTTGAGCATGCAAAAACTATATTAACCTCCACCATAGAATAGGTAATAAAAAATTCCTCCACCACCGAATAGGTATATTTTCCTCCAGCACAGGTTAGGTAAACAAAGTTCATATATCACAGGTACATTATGAGACGCATGCCATACGAGAGTGCTTAGGGGGTAATAATTTGAAAAGCCACGAACTTCCATTGCCTTGATCCTTATTCAACAGCGTGTTAGGTACCTGTTTGTATATCTCTAGACTCTCAGCAACGTCCAATTTCCAAGGTAAAGTTACATTTCGCAAAATCTGAATATCCTCTGAAGTTACAGGGTGACCCTCCTCAAAGACATGTTCAGCAACTTTCGACCTGAAATCGTATTCCAAACCTCTACTCACTGTCCTCTGCGCCTTTCCTACCTCCGCCATATGTTCCCTGAATCTAACCTCCAAAGACCGTTTTGTTTGACCAACGTAGACCTTATCACAATGGGAGCAACTGATTTTGTAAACGCCAGCCTTGTTAAGGGTGTTAACCGGATCCTTTGTAGAGCCTAACGAAGTCTTCAACTGATTGCTTCTGCTAGAAAATACTAGATCGATCCCGAAATTTCTGAGCCTAGAACGTAAACTATTAGTGATGTGTTGATCGAAGGGGACTGATACTCGCTTCAAAGATTCTGAAATAGGGGTAAGAGTTGTTAGGGAACCTCGATATCGCAACCTCTCCTTTTTGTCGATGATGGCCTGAATTGTCCTCTCCTTGTATCCGTTGATTTTCGCTGTTTCGAATATATGAGTGAGTTCCTTATTTTTCCCGTCATCGCTTAGAGGTAGAGTCTGCATTCGGTGAACCATGTGGTGAAAAGCTGCCATCTTATGTTGGAAGGAGTGATTCGACGAATAGGGGATGACACGCATGGTATTGGTAGGTTTTCTGTAAATCTCGAATTCGAACGATGAACTGTCTTCCCTCTTAACTAATAGATCCAAAAATGGCAGTTTTCCCTCCTTTTCTTCCTCATGAGTGAACCTGATATCCTTATGCACATTGTTGATGACCTCTAGAACCTTAGATAAAGCTTCCCGTTTGATCACACTGAAAATATCGTCGACGTACCTCCACCATTTCTCCGGAAGTAAACCTTGCTCCTTTAGCTTGGTTTCTAAATTTGCCATGAAAAGCTCGCATAGAAATGGGGATAGGGGATTTCCCATGGGGGCACCTTTGGTCTGCTTGTAGAACTGTCCACGGAATTGGAAGTAATTCTCATCCAAGCACAGTCTAGCTAAACGTAAATAAGTCCTAACTTTTCCTTTCCAATCTGCGTCAGACTTTTGGGGTAGTAACCAATCCTCGAGAAGGTTAAGAGAATCCTTTACAGGGACACTTGGGAATAGTGCTGCGACGTCGAAAGAAACCATAATCTCGTCTTCCTCGATGGTTCCTGATTCCAACAACTTTTGGGTGAACTCCTGAGTGTTTTTGACCGAACTGGTGGGGAAGGGTTTTGGCATACTTTGGAACTCTTTGACTAACCATTTAGCCAATTTGTGGGTAGGGGATCCTTCAGCTGAAATAATCTCTCGCATCTCTTGACCGGGTTTGTGAATTTTAGGAAGACCTTTGATCCGCGGAAGAATGGGATTTGCTTCCTTCAAATGAGCTTCTCCGGTGATGGGTTTACAGTCTTTCAGGGTCTTGTCTGTCAGCTTAATTAGTCCGGGTAGTGGGTCTACTCGTAGATGTCTGTATGGTCCTTCGTTTATCTTCTTCTCCATCTGCTCGTCGTAGTCCTTCTTGTCCATAATAACAACCGCGTTACCTTTGTCTGCCTTCATGTGGTATACTGGTTTCTTTTTAAGTTCCGTTACAATCCTTGTCTCGTCTGAATTTACCTTACTGCGCTGTCCTGTTTTGATGGCGTCTGCTACGATGTTCCTGGCTGTATTTTGATCTTTGATGTTAACGTTCTGTGTGATCGCTGTTTCCATGTCCACGATGATCTGTTCCACGTCTGGCTTCGAAGTAATCGCATATCCTAACCCCTTATTGAGGTGTGTCAATTGTTCCTCTGTGAACTGTTGCGTCTATCGGTTTACTACGAATCCTTCAATGGATTGAACCATCGGAACAGTAGTGTGGGTGTCCTTCGTCGCTCTGGTCTCGTTTCGTAGATTCGTCAGCTTCTTTTTGTGTAGTCGTCTCTTCCTGTCTGCTTCACATTCCTCTGCTCGCTTTACCTTGGTGAGGAACAATGGGAAGCCTTCCGGATATTCGTTGGCCAACTTTAAATGCAGGGAATAGCACTTAAGGTCTGAGGTCACGCTTCTCACGAGAGAGAGGATTTCATGGGTTTTTGGTATATTCTGCGTAATTTGTCGAATATGAGGTCGAATATCGCAATTTCCTCATGTGCAATTATTCTTCAGGTATCCCAGAGTCTTCTGTAAAAAATTCATGATTTTAGGATATCCCAAATTTGAATACCGTGGTCAAGAGCGATCAAATCTACAGACAAAAAGTAGATGGTTGTGCACTTTACTTGCGAATTTGATACACAAAAAAGTCATGTATCCTCAAAAGCTCATGTGCAAATACTATTATAAGTTCATAGATGCTGTAAACGTAAAAAAAAGTACATGTTACAGCATAAAACTTTGTAAACCGTGCTTTTTTAGAAAATTCAATTTTGGTAAAATCATTCAAATTTACTCAAATTTGAGAGGAGCCAATCTCCCATTTTCTCTCATCCAGATAAAGAGCAAGAGCATAGCGGGTAGCGCAAGGATTCAGGGTTACCAAAAATGTCTTGTGGTGGTAGGATACATTACCAACTAATTGAAATTATGTCACATACTGAAAACGCTTTTGTTTATAGTATAAAAATGGTTCATATCACAAGTGCAAGTAGCAGTGAAATAAAATGAAAATATAGCAAAAGACGTATGCACACATTTATCATTTTATTTCAATCATTCACCCTGTGAGGAAATTAGAAGAGTCGAGGCATTGTTGGCAACCCTACGCGGTTTACTTTCGCTCTCCATCGTTGGCTCTGTATTTACGACTGCGGTGCGTTTAGTTGTTCACCTCTAAGGTGCTCGAATCCAAACAGATAAAATATTTTTTTTCATTTATTATCAAATTTGTAACAAAAAACTGTAACCGTTTTTCAATTTTTCTTTTTTATTCCTGTTTTGCTTATAAACCAAATGAAAAACAATAACATCAATGCAATGGTAGAAACAGCAGAGCTAAAAAAAACGATTATGAACACAATCATTTATATCATATTCATTGTTGGATAATTTAGTAAACTTATAGATATTCTCAAAAGTTGAGTATTTCAGGGAAACAAGTATCATTTGATAGTGCATGGTTACTCTGCTAAAATATTGATGGGATGTTTTATATCTTCTTCTTCTTCTTTTTTGAGTATTGTTGTCACTAAGACGAAGCCTGCTGCTCAGCCTGCTGTTCTGTGAATCAAGGCACGTGTTCCCACGTTTGATTTTTGTGCTATGCCATTGAAAAGAGTTAATTTTCTGTAAATGCGGCACTACGTTTTAGTGGGTTTTTGCATCCATGAGCTCTTCCATAGTTATAAATTTTGACTTTTCTCTTCCAATGACCATTCTGTACTTTTATATAGTGTTGTAGGCCCGACGATAACACAAAGCACATGAAAGTAGAGGCAATTCTCATTATAAATAGTTTATGAATCGTTAGGAGATCATACCCGCCATTTTCGACATTTAGAATTACTAGGAATTCCATGTCCAAATCTGGGTGCGCTTTGGTAATTTGAGGATTTTCGAATAGTATAAATAATTATTCTACATTCTTAGGAATATGGAACTTTTTTGCCCATGAAAAGAATTTTTCAATTGATATTTTCTTACTGAAAAATAAAAATACAAATCTCCATTATTTTATGGAAAATTCGCTCAAATTTAAGCAGATAATGGCCAATATAATCACCAATATCTCGAATCCCACTAATTTGATTCAAAAATTATGTTCAGATGATTGAAACATATTGTATTCAGCTTTCTATTTATGGAAAAGGATTGAAAATTGGTTGATCGCAACGATAGATATTTGTATATTAGTAAATTTCATATTTTTGAAAACTGTAGAGCTCGATTTTCAGGAAAAACTTAAAAACTGTTCTACTTAAATTTTTTTGCTGCACGTTCTTGATATCAGCACATAGTTATGCATCAAAAATTTTGGTCGTTGATAGAAGCTCACGACTTTCGATTTATTTTGTAAACTAGTGTTATTTGTCCACATCTCGGTCCGCTAGAGAAGTTCAAGGATTTTTGAAGAATCTGTGTAAAATTCTTGATTTATGGAATTTCTTGATCCATACCTGGATCCTCTAAGGGACCGTCCATAAATCACGTAGCAATTTTGGGATAGAATGGAGTTCCTCAAATTGAATAGGTATGGGAAAAGCTACGTCATTTGTGAATGCTCTATAAGTTTATTTGAATATTTTTAAAATGTAGAATTTCTTATTCTACATTCGTAAAAATATAAGGAATTATTTGTCCGCAAAGATAGTTTGAGTATTTTTGAAGAATCTATAAAAAATTACCGACTTTGAGAAATATTTAGATTTTTTTGTTCTTATCTTGGTTCGCTAAGGTAATTCGAGGATTTCCAAAAAAAACTATGTAAACTTAATCAATTTTAGGATTACTTGAAATTCTTGACCATATTTTATCTATAAGGTAGTTCAAGGATTTTTGAAGAAACTACGTGAACCTTATATAGTTTTTTGTCCATATCTTTAATTCTTTGTCCATACATTGGTCCACTAAAGGATTTCAAGGATTTTTGAAGAATCTATATATAATTCTTGACTATTGGAAATACTTAGAATTCCTCCCGGAATTCCTTCTCCGATTCTTACAGGATTTTCTTCAGAAATTCCTCCTGGAATTCCACCAGGAATTCCTCCTGGGATTTCTAAAGGAATTCCAACTGGGATAACTCTACGAATTCCTCCTAAGATTCCTCCTGGAAATCTTTTTTTTTTTTTAATCTAGTTAATTTATTGAAGGCAATAACTACTTAATTGTAGTGATTAGTTCTGAATGGAGGCCAATGTACTCTAAGTTGGGGCAACTCGAGGTTAGGAGGTCACATTTTTCAAGGATGGGTAAGGTGATGATTGGGTAACGAGTTTCTCTGGAAATCATCCGGGAGTACTGCGCTTGTGTGCTTGTGTGCGTGGGTTGTTCTTCCGGATGGCCAGGATTTAGTTCAGCAAATCCTCCTGGTATGCAGGAACTCTTCCTATGATTATTACATGTTATTCTTCGGGTATTCCATCAATAATTCTTTCTGGGATTTCTCCAGGAATTTCTCCAAGGAATCCTCTGGGAATTCTTCCAATAATATCTCCAGGAATTCCTCCTAGGAATCTCACAGAATCTCATTTTTCTTGAAATTTCTTTAGCAATTCACCTGGGATTCCTCCAGGAATTTATCCTAGGATTCCTCCAGGAAATTTTTCTAGGATTCCTCCAGGAATTAGGATTTCTCCAGAAATGTTTACTAGGATTCCCCCCGGAAATCCTCCCGGGATTCCTTCAGGAATTCCTATTCGGATTTCTTAAGAAATTTCTCCTGGGATTCCTTTTCGAAGGCTTCATGAGCTTCCTATGGGAACTCCTCCAGGAACTTCTTTAGGAATTCCTCCTGAGGACTCTCCAAAAATGTCTTCAAGAATTTCTCCTGGAATTCCTCCAGACCATTCCTCTTGGGAATCCTCCAGGAATATTTTCGGAAATCCTTCAAGAATTCCAACACAAATGTCCCCTCCAGGAATTCCTCCTAGGTTTCCTCCGGGAAATGATCCTGGGATTACTCCAGGAACTCTCCCTAGTAATTATACGGGAATGTTTTCTTGGATTCCTTCAGAAATTTTTTCAGGGATTTATCCAGCAGTTTCTCCACAAATTGCTCTTTGAATTCCTCTAGGAACTCTGAAAGGATTCCTCCAGGAATTTATACAGGAATTGCTCCACAGATTCTTACAGGAGTTTCTTCTGGGATTCCTTCGGCAATTCCTGCTGGAATTTCTCTAGGCATTTATCTTAGGATTCCGCTTGGAAATCCTCTAGGAATTCATGCTAGGATTCCACTTAGAATTCTCTCATGGATTACTCCAGAAATACTTCCTGGCATTCTTTTAGGGGTTCTCCCAGGAATTCTTCCTGACATTCCTCCAGGAATTGCTCTTGGCATTCCTCTAGAAATTCCTCCTGGGATTCTTCCAGGAATTCTTTCTGGGATTTTTCTAGGAATTCCTGCGAGGATTCCTCCAGGAATTCCTCTTGGAATTCCTCATGGGATTCTTCTAGGAGTTCCTCCTGGGATTCAATCGTGAATTCTTCCTTGAGTTCCTCCATGAAATCTTCCTTGGATTCCTCCTGGAAATCCTCCAAGGATTCCTCCAGAAATTTCTCCTAGGACTCCTTCAGGAAATCCTCCTCGGGATTCCTAGAGGAACTCTTCTTAGGATTATTGCATGGTTTTCTTTTGGTATTCCTCCAATGATTCTTCCTGGGATTTTTCCAGGATTTTCTCTTCGGATTCCTTCAGAAATTACTCTTGGAATTTCATCAAGAATATCACCAGGAACTCCTTCTAGGATACTCACAGGTTTTTTTTCTGAGATTTCACCGACAATTTCTCCTGGGATTTCCTCCTGGGATTTCTCCAAGAATTCCGTTTAGAATTTCTCCAGAAAATTCTCCTAGGATTCCCCCAGGAAATCCTCCTGGGATTCTTTCAGGAATTCCTCTTCGGATTTCTCCTGGGATTCCTTTTAGAAGTCTTTCTGAGCTTCCCATGGGCATTCCTTCTGGTATTTCTCCAGGAATTCCTTCTGAGGTTTCTCCAGAAATGCCTTCAAGAATTTGTACAGGAATTTCTCCTGGGATTCATCCAAGCCATTCTTGGGAATCCTCCAACAATATCTTCGGAAATCCTTCAGGAATTCCACAAAAATATCACCTAAAAGTCCTCCTCTGGGATTCATTCGGGAAATGTTTCTGTGAGTCCTCCAGGAATTCTTCCTAGTATCCATACAGGAATTTATTCTTGTAATCCTTCAGCCATTTTCCCAGTGATTGCTCCAGCAATTCCTGCAGAAATTATTCTTTGGATTCCTTTAGGAATTTTCTAAGGCTTCCTCCACAAATTTCTACATGAATTGCTCCAAGAATTCTTACATGAGTTTCTTCTGGGGTTTCTTCTGCAATTCGCCCTAGAATTCCTCTGGGAATTCATCCTAGGATTCCACTTGGAAATCCTCTAGAAATTCATCTAGGATTCGACTTGAAATTCCTTCATAGATTGCTCCAAAAATACCTCCCAGTATTCCATCAGGTATTCCTTCAGAGGATCGTCCTGGAATTTCTCTTGACATTCCTCCAGGAATCCTTCTGGGAGTACCTCGTGGGATTGTTCCAGGCATTCCCGCTGGGATTCTTCCAGAAATTCCAGGTATTTCTATATGCATGCCTCCAGGTATTCCTCTTGGCATTCCTCCTGGGTTTCATTTGTGAATCCCTCTTTGGATTCCTCCAGCATACAGTGTATCAAACAATTGTCCGTACAGCAAATTTTTTGTCAAAATATTTTTTACATCAAATGTTTATAACTTTTTTATACGTCAATCAAAACTGCTGAAATTTTGACCAATCATGAATCATATATTACTGCTCTATTGGTAAAATTTTTAACGAGATCGAATAAGTTTTCTGAAAGTTATAGAACTTTTAGTAAAACTTATAAGATTTTTGAACACATTTTTAAAACATTATATCTCAATATGTAGTCGATGAAACTTTTTCAATCTTTTTTGTGTTACAGCTTATACCTGAGGCTTTCATATGCAGCTTCGTTTGAGGTTTTATATTCACAACAAAAAATATGAAAAATTTGCTTATGCAGTGGACGGTATTTAAAAAATCACCATATTTTGAACATATAATCTGCCAAACGTTTTCCACCAATAAAAGTGCATTAACTGAACGAAAAATGCATAGGACCTACTCTTCATATGTTGTTTAGTAGGTCCTGTATAAAAGTATTACATTAAGAGAGTTTAAAAAAGTTGAAAACACTTGGCACTTTTATTGATCAAAATATGATAAATTTCCAAATAATACTCTGAATATATACAGATTTTTCATATTTTTTGTAGTGAATATAAAACCTCAAACGAAGCTGCATATGAAAGCCTTAGATATAAGCTGCAACACAAAAAAGATTGAAAAAGTTTCATCGACTCCATATTGAGATATAATGTTTTGAAAATTTGTTCAAAAATCCTAAAAGTTTTACTAAAAGTTCTATAACTTTCAGAAAACTTATTCGATCTCGCTCAAAATTTTACCAATGGAGCTGCAATATATGGTTTATGATTGGTCAAAATTTCAGCGTTTTTGATTGACGTTTAAAAAAGTTATAAACATTTGAATGAAAAATTATTTTGCCCAAAAAATTGCTGTACGGACAATTGTTTGATACACTGTATCCTCCTAGGATTCCTCCAGGAAGTCCTCCTAAGATTCTTCCATGAAACCCTGGAGGGTTTTCTAGAAATTTCTCCTAGGATTCCTCTAAATTTGGTCGCGGGGCTTCCTATAGGAATTTCTCATATTATTTCTCTAGGAATTCCTCCTCAGGCTTCTTTAGGTATTCCTCCAAAGTTTTCTCAGGAATTTCTTTTGCGAATTCTCTAAGCATAACGCAAATTCTTCAGGAATTCTTCCAGAAATTTCACCTGTGACTCCTTTAATCTTCCTGGAATTCCTCCTGGACTCTTCCTTGAATTATAACTGAAATTTATTCTGGGATTTCTGAATCAATTTTTTCAGGGATTTGTTCAGGAATTCCTTCAAAAATTTCTTTTTGGATTCCACTAGGAATCCCTCCAGTAGCTATTCTTAGGAGAAATCTCAGTAGGAATTCCTGAAGGAAGCTCAAGAGGAATTGCTGAAGGAATCCCAAGAGGAATTTTAGGAGGACTTGAAAATTGGAAGAAATGCCTGGGGGAATCCAAGGAAAAATTCCTAGAAGAATTCTAGAACGATTTTCTGGAAGAATCTTACGAAGAATTTCTGGAAGATCACCAGAAGGCATTCCTGGAGGAACCCCAATGAAAATCCCTGCAGGAACTCCAGGATGAATTCCTGGAGATATCCCGGGAGGAATTTCTGCAAGAATCCAAGAAGTAATTCCTGGAAAAATCCCAGAAGGAACTCCTGGAGGAATCGCAAGAAAAAAATCATGAAAAAATCCCAGGAACAATGCATGGAAGAATCGTATGTAGAATTTCTGAGAGAATCCCAGGAGAAATTTCTGGATGAGTCCTTGAAGAAAATCCTGTAGGAATCCGAGGAAGAATTCCTAGAGGAATCCCGGGAGGAAACCCTGAAGGAATCCCAGAAGAAATTCGTGGAGGAATTTCTCAATGAACCACGGATGAAACTGTTGTGGGAATCCGAGGAGGAATTCCTCGAAACATCCCGGAAAGAATTTCTTGAGAATGCTCAGGAGGAATTCCTCGAAGATTACAAGTAGAAATTCATGGAAAAACCCTATCTCTCCCAGGAATTCCTCTACAAATTCCTCCAGAATTTTTTCTAAGAGTTCCTCCTGAAATTCTTCTAGGAGTTCCTACGGGATTTTTTCTTTTAGTGCGTTCGAGAATTCCACGAGTGGATCCTTCGGGAATTCCTCTTGAAGTTCCTTCAGAAACTCATCTTGAAATTCCTTCAGAAATTCCTCTATGAGTAACTCCAGGAATTTCTCCAGGAGTTTCTCCTGGAATACCTTTCAGAAGTCTCTCTGGGAATTCTTCTAGGACTTCCAAGAATTTTACTAAGAGTCCCCCTGGGAGTTTCATTGGGGGTTCCTCTAGGAGGTTCTCCCAGAATTTCTATAAGACTTTCTCCTTGTTCCTCAAGGAGTTTCTTCAGCAATTTCTCTACAGGTGTTTCAAAAACTATTCTATGAGTATCTTTATATAGTTCCTGCGGGAATTCCTCTATGCTGTCCTTCGAGACTTCTTCTAGGAGTTACAATGTATTATTTTCTTGGAGTTCCTCCGGAAATTGCTCTACCTAGAATTAGCGATACCAGTAGAATTCGTCCAAAATTACCTCCGAAAATTCCTATGGAAGTTCCTTCGGGAATTCCTCAAGGGATTCCCACCGCAAATTCTTCTAATTGTTTCCTTCAGTAATTTCTCTTACAATTTCTCCGGAAATTTCTCTGAGAGTTGCTCCAGGGGTTCCTCCAAAAATACCTCTTGGAGTCCCCTTCAGAATTCATCTAGGTGCTCTTCTGGGAATTCCTCTCTAGGAGTTTCATAGGATTTTTTCCTAAATTCTCACCGAGAATTCCTCTGGGAGTTCCTCCGGGTATTATTACTTGAATTTCTCAAAGAGTGTCGTAAGCAATTTTCTTCAAATGTCATTTCTTCTTGGAGTTCCTCTAAACATCCTGCAAGAAATCCCGTCGGGAATTTTTATAGGAGTACGTTCAGAAATTTCCCCATAAGTTCCTCCTAGAGTTCCTCTTGAAATTTTTCTTGGAGTTCCTCTGAGAATTCCTTTAGGCTGCCCTCCGAGTTTTTCTTTAGGAGTTCTAATTGATTTTTTGTATGTTTCTCCGGGAATTAAACTAAAGTTTAATTTAATAAAGAAATCCTGTCGGAGTATTTTCAAGGATTTTTCAAAAGTTCCTCCGAAATTGCTCTACCAGTTCTCAAGGAATTTCTTTCTAGCAGATCCTCTGGTGATTCTTCGGGGAGATACCCCGAGAATTTCTGCAGGCGATCCTGATATTCCTCTAGAAGTTTCAATGGGATCTCTTTATTGGAGATTCTCCATAAATTCCTCGAGTGATTCTTCCGGAGTTTCCCCGGGAGTTGCTCTGGGAGTTTCATTTCTCCTAGAGAAGTGGCTGAAAAAACTCCATGAGAAATTTAAGGAGAAACTCCTGGAAGAATTCCGGGAGGAACTCCCAGAGAAATTCCCGGAGGAAGTCCTAGAGGTATACCTGGAGGAACTTCTAGAGCAATTCCCAGGGGAATTCCTAGAGGAGTTCTTGAAGGAACTCCTAAAAGAATCCCCGAAGAGAATTTTAGAAAAAAAAATCTCTTGGAACTCCTGAAGGAATGCATCTAAAGAATTTACCAAAGGATCTCCAAGAGGCATACCTGGAGGAACTCCTATAAAAAATCCCACTGGAACTCATCGAAGAGAAGCGGAGTTCTTCCGGGATTTCAACTTAGGATTCCACTTGGAAATCCTCTAGGAATTCATGCTAGGATTCCACCTAGAATTCCTTCATTGATTTCTCCAGAAATACTTCCTGGCATTCCTCCTGACATTCCTCCAGGAATTCCTCTTGGCATTGCTCTGGGAATCTCCTGAAATTCTTTCTGGAATTCTTTCTGGTATTCTTCCAGGAATTCCTCCGACGATTCCTCCAGGAATTCCTCTTGGAATTCCTCATGGGATTCTTTCGTGAATTCCTCCTCGGATTCCTCCATGAAATCTTCCTTGGATCCTCCTTGGATTCCTCCAGAAATTCCTCCTAGAACTCCTCCAGGAAATCCTCCTTGGGATTCCTAGAGGAACTCTTCCTAGGATTATTACATAGCTTCCTTCTGGTATTCCACCAATAATTCTTCCTGGGATTTTTCCAGGAATTTCTCTTCGAATTCCTTCAGATATTACTCTAAGGAATCCTCTAGGAATTCCTTCAAGAATATCTTCAGGAATTCCTTCGAGGATACTCACAGGTTTTTTTCTGAGATTTTGCCAGCATTTCTTCCTGGGATTTCTCCAAGAATTTCCTCTTCTCCAGAAAATTCTCCTATGATTCCCCCAGGAAATCCTCCTGGGATTCCTTTTGGAATTCATCTTCGGATTTCTCCTGGGATTCCTTTTCGAAGTCTTCCTGAGCTTCCTTTGGGAATTCCTCCTGGTATTTCTCTAGGAATTCCTCCTGAGGTTTCTCCAAAAAGGCCTTCAAGAATTTCTCCAGGAATTCATCCAAGCCATTCCTTTTGGGAATCCTCCAGGAATATCTTCAGAAATCCTTCAGGAATTCCACAAATATATCTTCTGAAACTCCTCCTGGGATTCCTCCTAGTATCAATACAGGAATTAATTCTTGGATTCCTTCAGCCATTTTTCTATGAATTTTCCAAGGCTTCCACCACGAAATTTTACAGGAATTGCTCCAAGGATTCTTACATGAGTTTTTTTCTGGGGTTCCTTCTGCAATTCGTCCTAGAATTCCTCTAGGAATTCATCCTAGGATTCCACTTGGAAGTCCTTTAGGAATTCGTCGTAAGATTCAACTTGGAATTCCAACATGGATTGCTCCAAAAATACCTCCAAGTATTCCTTCAGGGGATCCTCCAGGAATTCCTCTTGGGAGAAATATCTGGTGGAATCGAAGGAAAAATTCCTAGAAGAATTCTAGAACGATTTTCTGGAAGAATCTTATGAGGAATTTCTAGAAGATCACCAGAAGGAATTTCTGGAGGAACCCCAAGGGAAATTTCTGCAGGAACTCCAGGATGAATTCCTGGAGATATCTTGGGAGGAATTTCAGCAAGAATCCAAGGAGTAATTCCTGAAAAAAAACCTAGAAGGAACTCCTGGAGAAATCCCAGGAAAAACACTTGGAAAAATCCCAAGAAAAATGCTTGGAAGAATCCTAGGTAGAATTTCTGAGAAAATCCCAGGAGGAATTTCTGGATGAGTCCTTGAAGGAAATCCTGTAGGAATCCGAGGAAGAATTCCTAGAGGAATCCCGGGAGGAAACCCTGGAGGAATCTCAGAAGAACTTCGTGGAGGAATTTCTCAAGGAATCACGGTTAAACCTGCTGTGGGAATCCCAGGAGGAATTCCTCGAAACATCCCGGAAAGTATTCCTTGAGAATGCTTAGGAGAAATTCCTTGAGAAATTCCAAGACGAATTCCTAGAGGAATCCCAAGATGAATTCCTGGAGGAATCCCAAGAGAAATGCCTGCAGGAAATCCAGGAGGAATTCCAGTAGAAACCCCGGGAGGAATTCTTCGAAGATTACAAGAAGAAATTCATGGAAAAACCCTGGAAGGAATTCCTGGAAAATTTGTTGTGAGAATTCCTGAAAGTATATCGTGGGAGGAATCCAAGGAGAAATTCCTGGAGGGATCCCAGGAAAAATCTCGCGGAAATCCCAGGAGGAATTTTTGGAGGAATCTCAGGAGGAATTCATGGAGGAATTTTAGGAGGAATTTATCAAAAATAAAAATCCTGAGAGAAATCCCAGGCGAAATTTTTCGAGAAATTATGGGAGGAATTCCTAGAGAAATTCTAGGAAGCATTCTTGGATTAATCCCAAGAGGAATTCCTGGAAGAATTCCATACGGACTTCCTGAGGAATCTCAAAATGAATTTGTGGAGGAATTCTTGGAGAAATGCAGCAATCCCAGGAGAGCTTCGTATAGGAATTCCAGGAGGAATTTCTGGAAAAATCCAAGAAGCAATTCCTGAAGGAATCGCAGGTAGTATTCCCGGAGAAATCGCAATAAGAATTCCCGAAGTACTCAAGGATCCTCCTAAGATTCTTACTGGGATTCCTCCAGGGATTACTCTTTGAATTTCTGAAGTGATTGTTTCAAGGATTCCTCCAGGAATTCTTTCACGAATTTCTCCTGGGATTCGTCCATGAATTAATTATTGAATTCTTACTGGAATTTTGTCTTAGATTCCTTTAGGACTTCAGGGATTCTTATTGCGATTCCTCCAGGAATTGCTTCTCGGATTCTTCCAGAAATTCCTCCTGAGATTTCTCTATGAAGTTCTTTTGAAATTGCTGCGGAGATTCTTTCTGATTTCCTTTCAGGAACTTCTTCTGGAACTCTTTCAGGAATCCCTCCTTGGATTCTTTCTAGCATTCGTCCTGCGATTCCTTCAGGAAATCTGCGGGTCATCTTTGCGAAATTCCTCCTAGAACTCGTCCAGCAATTCCTCCTTAGATTCTTCCAGACGTTCCTTCTGGGATACCTTCAAGACTTACTCCTGGGATTCCCCCAGGAGTTCCTTCCTGTATTCTTCCAGTTTTTCTGCCTTCGATTCTCCCAAGCATTTCTCCAAGAATTTCTCCACAAATTCATTTTGACATTCTTCCAGGAATTTCTCTCAGGATTTTTTTTTATAAATTCCTCATAAAATTCCTCCATGAATCCCACCAGGATTTTTTTTAAATTGCGCATTGCGCGGTTATAAGTGCGACGATGAAATGCGTAATCTCAAATAAAAGTACGAATTTGTGTCAGATCGTTTCGGTGTCTTCTCCGCACTTATTCATTAGCTCGTGATGAATAAGTGCGGTGAAGACACCGGAACGATTTGATGCAATATCGCACATTTATTTGAGATACCGCACGTCGCAGCCCAGTTAGCAATGCAATAAACTATACATTCCTCCATGAATTCCTCCTAAAATTCCTCCTGGAATTCCTCCAGGAATTCCTCCTGGGATTTCTGCGAGATTTTTCCTGGGATCCCTCCAGGAATTTCTCCTTGGATTCCTCTAACGATACACTTTCAGGAATTCTCTCAACAAATTTTCCAGAAATTCCTTCCAAGGTTTTTCCATGAATTTCTTCTTGTAATCTTCGAGGAATTCCTCCCGGAGTTTGTACTGGAATTCCTCCAGGATTTCCTGCAGGCGTTTCTATTGGGGTTCCTCCAGGAATTCATCTTGGGATTCCTGTATAGAAATTCCTCTTGGAATTTCTCAAGGAATTTCTCCTAAGCATTCTCAAGGAATACTTTCCGGGATGTTTCGAGGAATTCCTCCTGGGATTCCCACAACAGTTTTAACCGTGATTCCTTGAGAAATTCCTCCTGAAATTCCTCCACGAATTTCTTCTGAGATTCTTCCAGGGTTTCCTCCCGGGATTCCTCTAGGAATTCTTCCTCGGATTCCTACAGGATTTCCTTCAAGGACTCATCCAGAAATTCCTCCTGGGATTTTCTCAGAAATTCTACCTAGGATTCTTCCAGGCATTTTTCTTGAGATTTTTCCAGGAGTTCCTTCTAGGTTTTTTCAGAAATTACTTCTTGGATTCTTGCAGAAATTCCTCCCAAGATATCTCCAGGAATTCATCCTGGAGTTCCTGAAGGAATTTCCCTTGGGGTTCCTCTAGAAATTCCTTCTGGTGATCTTCTAGAAATTCCTCGTAAGATTCTTCCAGAAAATCGTTCTAGAATTCTTCTAGGAATTTTTCCTTGGATTCCACCAGATATTTCTCCCAATTTTTCTATTCCTCCTAAAATTCCTCGTGGGATTCCTTCAGGAATTCCTATTGAGTTTCCACCAGAAATTCCTACTGAGATCCCTCCAGGAATTCCTCTTGAGATTTCTCCAGGAAATCCTACTGAGATTTTTCCAGGAAATCCTACTGAGATTTCTCCAGCAAATCCTACTGAGATTTCTCATAAGCGTTGCTACTGGAGGAATTCTTAGTGGAATCCAAAAAAAAATTCTGGAGAAATTCCTGAACAAATCCCTCAAAGAATTGATTCAGAAATTCCAGAGTTATTGCCTGTTATAATACAAGGAAGAGTTCCAGGAAGAATCCCAGGAGGATTTCCTGAAGGAATCGCAGGAGGATTTAATGGAGGAGTCCCAGGTGGAGCTTCTGAAAGAATTCCTGAAGATTTTCCGAAGGTATGCCTGGAGAATTCCCAAAAAAAATTCCTGGAGAAATCTTTGGAGGAACACCTAAAGAAACCTGAGAAGAAATTTCTGTAGAAAGCCCCGCAACAAAATTTAGAGGAATCTTAGGAGAAATTTATAGAAAACCTCCCAGGATTTCCTGGAGGAATCCCAGGATGATTTCCTGGAAGAATCCCAGGAGGATTTCCTGGAGGAATCCTAGGAGGATTTCCTGGAGGAATTCAAGGAGGAATTCACGGATGAATGCCAGGAGGAATACCTGGAGGAATCCCATGAGGAATGCCAAGAGGAATACCTGGAGGAATGCCAATAGGAATTCCTGGAGTTCCTGGAAGAATCCCAGCAGGAATGCCTGGAACAATCCCACGAGGTACTCCCAGAAGAATGCCTAGAGGAATTCCTGGAGGATCCCCTGAAGGAATACTTGGAGGTATTTTTGGAGCAATCCATGTTGGAATTCCAAGTTGAATCCTATGACGAATTCCTAAAGGACTTTCAAGTGGAATCCTAGGATGAATTCCTAGAGGAATTCTAGGACGAATTGCAGAAGGAACCCCAGAAAAAACTCATGTAAGAATCCTTGGAGCAATTCCTGTAAAATTTCGTGGTGGAAGCCTTGGAAAATTCAGAGAAAAATGGCTGAAGGAATCCAAGAATTAATTCCTGTATTGATACTAGGAGGAATCCTAGGAGGAGTTTCAGAAGATATATTTGTGGAATTCCTGAAGGATTTCCGAAGACTTTCCCGGAGGATTCCCAAGAGGAATGGCTTGGATGAATTTCTGGAGAAATTCTTGAAGGCCTTTTTGGAGAAACCTCAGGAGGAATTCCTAGAGATATACCAGGAGGAATTGCCATAGGAAGCTCAGGAAGATTGACGAAGATGAATTCCAAAAGGAATCCCAGGAGGATTTCCTGGGGGAATCATAGGAGAATTTTCTGGAGAAACTCCAAGAGGAATTCTTGGATTCGGATTCTTGGAATCCCAGAAAGAATTGCTGGTAAAATCTCAGAAAAAAAACCTGTGAGTATCCTAGAAGGAATTCCTGGAGATATTCTTGAAAGAATTCCTAGAGGATTCCTTAGAGTAATATCTGAAGGCATCCGAAGAGAAATTCCTGGAAAAATCCCAAGAGGAATTCCTGGAGGATCCCCTGAAGGAATACTTGGAGGTATTTTTGGAGCAATCCATGTTGGAATTCCAAGTTGAATCTTACGACGAATTCCTAAAGGACTTCCAAGTGGAATCCTAGGATCAATTCCTAGAGGAATTCTAGGACGAATTGCAGAAGGAACCCCAGAAAAAACTCATGTAAGAATCCTTGGAGCAATTCCTGTAAAATTTCGTGGTGGAAGCCTTGGAAAATTCATAGAAAAATGGCTGAAGGAATCCAAGAATTAATTCCTGTATTGATACTAGGAGGAATCCCAGGAGGAGTTTCAGAAGATATATTTGTGGAATTCCTGAAGGATTTCTGAAGATATTCCTGGAGGATTCTCAAAAGGAATGGCTTGGATGAATTCCTGGAGAAATTCTTGAAGGCCTTTTTGGAGAAACCTCAGGAGGAATTCCTAGAGAAATACCAGGAGGAATTCCCAAAGGAAGCTCAGGAAGACTTCGAAAAGGAATCCCAGGAGAAATCCGAAGATGAATTCCAAAAGGAATCCCAGGAGGATTTCCTGGGGGAATCATAGGAGAATTTTCTGGAGAAACTCTAAGAGGAATTCTTGGAGAAATCCCAGGAAGAAATGCTGGCAAAATCTCAGAAAAAAACCTGTGAGTATCCTCGAAGGAATTCCTGAAGATATTCTTGAAGGAATTCCTAGAGGATTCCTTAGAGTAATATCTGAAGGAATTCGAAGAGAAATTCCTGGAAAAATCCCAGGAAGAATTATTGGTGGAATACCAGAAGGAAGCTATGTAATAATCCTAGGAAGAGTTCCTCTAGGAATCCCAAGGAGGATTTCCTGGAGGAGTTCTAGGAGGAATTTCTGGAGGAATCCAAGGAGGATCCAAGGAAGATTTCATGGAGGAATCCGAGGAGGAATTCACGAAAGAATCCCATGAGGAATTCCAAGAGGAATTCCTGGAGGAATCGTCGGAGGAATTCCTGGAAGAATCCCAGAAAGAATTCTAGAAAGAATTTCAGGAGATTCCCAGAGCAATGCCAAGAGGAATTCCTGGAGGAATGTCAGGAGGAATGCCAGGAAGTATTTCTGGAGAAATCAATGAAGGAATTCTAGGTGGAATCCTAGCATGAATTCCCAGAGGATTTCCAAGTGGAATCCTAAGTTGAAATCCCGGAAGAACTCCGCTTCTCTTCGATGAGTTCCAGTGGGATTTTTTATAGGAGTTCCTCCAGGTATGCCTCTTGGAGATCCTTTGGTAAATTCTTTAGATGCATTCCTTCAGGAGTTCCAAGAGATTTTTTTTCTAAAATTCTCTTCGGGGATTCTTTTGGGAGTTCCTTCAAGAACTCCTCTAGGAATTCCTCTGGGAATTGCTCTAGGAGTTCCTCCAGGTATACCTCTAGGACTTCCTCCTGGAATTTCTCTGGGAGTTCCTCCCGGAATTCTTCCAGGAGTTCCTCCTTAAATTCCTCATGGAGTTTCTTCAGCCATTTCTCTTGGAGAAATGAAACTCCCAGAGCAACTCCCGGGGAAACTCCGGAAGAATCACTCGAGGAATTCATGGAGAAACTCCAAGAAAAAGATCCCATTGAAACTTCTAGAGGAATATCAGGATCGCCTGCAGAAATTCTCGGGGTATCTCCCCGAAGAATCACCGGAGGATCTGCTAGAAAGAAATTCCTTGAGAACTGGTAGAGCAATTTCGGAAGAACTTTTGAAAAGTCCTTGAAATTACTCCTACAGAGAAACTTTAGTTTAATTCCTGGAGAAACATACATACAAAATCTCAAGAGGAACTCCAGGAGGAACTTATAGAGAAATTTCTGAAGGTACTCCTATAAAAATTCCCGACGGGGTTTCTTGCAGGATTTTTAGAGTAACTCCAAGAAGAATTTCGGGAGAAACTCATAAAATAATTCCTGGATGACCTTTGAAGAAAATTGCTTACGACACTCTTTGGGATATTCAAGTAATAATACCCGGAGGAACTCCCAGAGGAATTCCCGGTGAGATTTTAGGAAAAAAAAAATCCTATGAAACTCCTAGAGAGGAATTCTTAGAAGACCACCTAGATGAATTCTGAAGGGAACTCCAAGAAGTATTTCTGGAGGAACCCCTGGAGCAACTCCCAGAGGAATTCCTAGAGAAATTGTAAGAGAAATTACTGAAGGAAACAATTAGAATAATTTGCGGTGGAAATCCTGGGTAAATATGCGAAGAAACACCTTGAGGAATTCCCGAAGGAACTTCCATAGGAATTTTCGGAGGTAATTTTGGACGAATTCTACTGGTGTCGCTAATTCTACGTAGAGCAATTTCCGGAGGAACTCCAAGAAAAAAAATACATTGAAACTCCTAGAAGAAGTCCCGAACGACAGCATAGAGGAATTCCCGCAGGAACTTTAAAAAGAAATTCATAGAATAGCTTTTGAAACACCTGTAGAGAAATTGCTGAAGAAACTCCTTGAGGAACAAGGAGAAAGTCCTATAGAAATTCTTGGAGCACCTCCTAGAGGAACCCCCAATGAAACTCCCAGGGGGACTCTTAGAGAAATTCTTGGAAGTCCTAGAAAAATTCCCAGAGAGACTTCTAGTAGGTATTCTAGGAGAAACTCCTGGAGAAATTCCTGGAGTTACTCGTAGAGGAATTTCTGAAGGAATTTCAAGATGAGTTTCTGAAGAAATTTCAAGAAGAATTCCCGAAGGATCCACTCGTGGAATTCTCGAACGAACTAAAAGAAAAAATCCCGTAGGAGCTCCTAGAAGAATTTCAGGAGGAACTCTTAGAAAAAAATCTGGAGGAATTTGTAGAGGAATTCTCGGGAGAGATACTCCTAGAGGAATTCCAGGAGATATTTCTTAAGGATTTTTTGGAGGAACGTCTGAAGAAATTGCTGGTTGACCACCAAGAAGAACTCCCGGAGACACTCCCAGAAGAATTCCCGGGAGAACTTCTAGAGAAATTCCTGGAAGAATTTCTGGAGGAACTTCTTGAGGTATTCCTGGAGGAACTTCTAGTGGAATTCTTAAATGAATTCTAGTAGAAATCCCGGCAAAACTACAGGAATTCTCAGAGATACGAACGTACGAACTCTTAGAAAACATCCCATTTGAATTTCTAGAAGGATTTCGCTGAGGCCTCCTTATAAATTGCTGGAGGACCCTCTAGAAGAAATCTTGAGAAAACTTTTTGGGGAATTCCTGGAGGACCCCCTAGAAAAAAAAATCCGATTGAAACTCCTAGAGGAATTTCCGGAGGACTGACTAGGGAAATCTCGAGGAATTCCCTGAAGAACTCCCACAAAGAAATCTTATAAAAACTCGAAGATCAATTTCCGGAGGAGCTACCTGAAGAATTTATAGAAGAATGTATAGATAAATTCCTGGAAGAATTCCTAGACGAGATTCTGGTGAACTTTTTGAAGAATTTCCGGAGGAACTCCTAGGGGATTTTTTGGAGGAAATCCTAGAGGAATCTAGGATCTAGATTCCCGGAGAAACCCATCGAGAAAATACTGGGGTAGGAACTCCTTCAGGAATTCCCGGTTAAACTCCCATAGGCATTTCCTGGAGAACTTCTCGAGAAATTTATGTACGAACACTTAGAAAAAATCACATTTGAAAAATTTCCAAAAGAACTCCTAGGAAAATTCCTGGAGGAACTCCTAGAATAAAATCAAATTGAAACTCCTAGAGGAATTCCCGGAGCAACTCTTAGAAAGAAATCCGATAGCTCGAAGACTAATTTCCGGATGAACTCCTAGAGGAATTTTTGATGGAACTCCCAAGAAAACTCCCGGAAGGACTCCTAGCGAAATTCTTGGAACTCCTAGAGTAATTTTCGGGGAGACTTCTAGAAAAAAAATCCTCTTGGAACTTCTGTAGCAATTCCCAGAAGACCACCTAGCGGATTAACCGGAGAAACTCCTCGAGGAATTTCTTGAGGAATCCTCGGAGAATCTCTCAGAGAAATTCTAGAGAAATTCCCGGATGATCTCATAAAAAAATCCAATCGGTACTTCTGAAAGAGTTTCCGGAGAAACTCCTAGAAGAGCTTCTAGAAAAAATTCTGGACGAATTTCTGGTAGAATTCTCCGAGAAACTCCTCGAGGAAATCCAGGAGTAACTCCTGAAAAAAGGCATGTTCAACTTCTAGAGGAATTTCTAGAGATATTCCTAGAGATATTTCCGGAGTGGAGCGGACCTGGTGTGATGGTTAGAACACTTGACTATCACGCCGAGGACCTGGGATCGAATCCCACTCCCGACAAACTCGCAAAATGTGAGTTCTTCCTTCGGAAGGGAAGTAAAGCGTGGGTCCAGAGATGAACTAGCCTAGAGCTAAAAATCTCGTTAATACAGATAAAAAAAAAATATTTCCGGAGAGATTTCTCAAGAAATTCTTGGAGGTACTCCTACAGGAATTAGAGGTATACTACTTAAGAATTGTTTGGAGGAGTTCCTGGAGGAATTGTTGAATGATCACCAAGAGTAATTCCCGAAAAAATTCTTAGAATTCCCGGAAGAACTTGTACAGAAATTCCTGGAGGAACTCCTAGAGTAATTCTTGGAGGAAATCCTAATAGAATTCCCGGCGAGACTATAGGAACTCTTGGAGAAACTTCTAAAGGAAGCCCCGCAGAAACTGCTGGACAAATTACTAAGGGTGGGAACTCGTTCAGGAATTCCCGGAGAAATTCCTATAGGCATATCCGGAAGAACCTCTCGAAGAATTCCAGAACAAACTCTTAGAAAATATGCATTTGAACTTTTGAAGGTTCCTAGAGAAACTTCTGGAGGAACTCTTAGAGGCAATCTCAAGAGAGCTCTTTGGGGAATTCCTAGAGAAACTCCTAGAAAAAAAAATGCAATTGAAACTCCAAGAGGAACTCGCGGAGGACCGACTAGAGAAATCCCGAGGAATTCTTTGAGGAACTCCTACAAAGAAATCTCATAGGCACTCGAAAAGCAATTTATGGAAGAACTTCTAGAGGAATTTCCGGAAGGACTCAAGAAGAATTCCTGGAGACACTCGAAAAGGATTTCACAAAAGTAACTTCTAGTGAAATCCCTAGAGAAACTCCAAAGAGTTTCCTTTGGCAGTCCTCGAGGAATTCCCGGAGGAACTTATAGAAAAAATCCTACTTCTAGAAGAATTTCTAGAAGAAACTCCTAGACAATCTCCTAGAGGGATTCCTTGAGGATTTTCTACAGTAGATTTGCGAGGAACTTTGGGAAGAATTCTCGGAGGAACTCCCCAAGAATATCCTGGAGAAGCTCGTAGAAAAAAAAAATCTTTTGAACTTCTAGAAATTTTCTGGAATTTCTTGGTTGGGCTCCAAAAGGTATTTCTGGAGACACTTCTCAAGGTATTTCCAGAGGAACTCGTAGAGGTACTCCTAGAGGATTTTTTTGGAGGAACACCTTGAGGATTTCCGGGAGGAACTTCTCAAGAAATCTCCTGAAGACAGCCTTGAAAGACTGCCTTGAAGGACACCTTGAGGAATTCGTGGAGGACCTCCTAGAGAAATTTCTGGAGGTACTTCAAGAGGAATTCCTAGAGAAATTCTCGAAGGAAATCCATTGAATTTCTAGATGAATTTCCGGATGATAAAAAAATATTCACCGATCCACCCAAAATCATCGGGTATACCATATATGATTCCTATGAAATTCGTAGCTCTCCTAAGAGTCGACGCTTACAGCCGACTAGAGTTTCGAGCAGTTTTATTTTCTCTGTATGTTTGAATGAAATATGTTAAATACATTTGAATCTATTAAATGTTTCTGTTTTGTTTAAGTTTTGAGAAGATTTAGTTTATTTTCTCTTAGTTTTCCATGCAAATTTTGAATTGCAATCAATGCAATGCAATGAATACAAATCAATGCATTTGCTGCTACATAAAATCATTGATTGAGTATTCGAGCAACTTGCTCGAACTGCACGAAATCATTTTCATAGCAACTATTTCGCAGCTACCAAACGCACCTGCCCTGCCAGGACGGCGTTTGTTTATATCGTGCTCTATTGTTCTCCCATCTGCGGGCATCCATCCACAGCCTTCAGCCGGGAGAGTTTTTTTTTCTCTTCTGCTTTGTTGGTATCGACTGAAATGAGAAAATTGAGGTCGGTGTGGATCACCGTTTTTGTGTTTGCCAATAATGATTTGAGATCCTACCTTTAGATACAAGAGGTTTGATAAGTCTAACCATTTATGATTCCATGCTGTGATAGTATTTAGTTTTAATATAAATGTAAACACAATGAAATGCTCGATGAAACAATAGTGGAAATCTTCTCCGACGTCAAGCATAATAAGAAGTAACTCTGCTTGTTATATATAATTCGCCATGCATTTTATTGCTGTATCAATACAATACACTTATTCTTGTTCTACTTCTTCGTAACTCCCGTCTTTTGGACTCAACCTGCTACTTAGCTTGTAATTGTAAAGCTAATAGCTAAGTGGTTTCTATGATCAATGAATCATTTTCGCATTCTTATATTGTATATGCATGCTAAGATACCCATAGCCTTGGATAACAACGATAATTTATGTAAAGTTTATGTACTGATCAAGAAACGAGCTCAGACACCATCAGTACATTCTTGATGAATACCCGATCTTTTACTGAGTCAGTTATGTTCACATCTTTCATTATTATATTTGTTTGCATTATTTTCTTTCTCCGCAAATCTTCTACCATATCCATGTTATAACTTTTGTCACTGAGGACAAAATGAAAACCAGAATGTTGATACAAAACCATCTTGTACAACTTTGGCTATACTGAACCATAAACTCATTTCAAAATAATCCTGGCCACACTGCCAACCCCGAACGAGTGGGACAAGCTGCCTCTCCGAGAGAGCTAAAACGTGCTTTTTCAACGGCAGCACGTGGTAATTTCAAATTTTCAACGGACGAGCTTGACCTCAGACCTTAAGTGTCAGCTTGTCCAACTTGGCGTAGTAGCGTTTGATGGTGTCTGCGATGTACTCTGCTTCGGCCTTCCTGGTGACGCTAGGTGGGATGTGCTTATTGACCTTAATCCTATGACTAACGGGTGTTAGTTTCTCCTTTTGACACTTCTTCAGAAATGCCACGTCCTTCTGAATGCTGATGATGGATCTCTTCAAATCGATGAAATAACTCTGCTCCGCCCGCTTGGTAGCCATGATGATGATGATTAACCTGGGCTTGTTAGGGGAATATCTGTAAATAAAAAGAAAAACGCGTTAAGTACTGTTCCTGCATATTGAAAAATAGTTGCATAATGTTCATAATGCAACTCATTTGGGTTGCATTATGAACATTATGCAACTCAAATGAGTTGTATAATGAAAATATCATTGCATAAAATTTTGAATGGATCTCGTTGCAAAACTCGATTTTTTCAGCACTCTTCGTATTTATCCAACTGGGCAAGCCTCGTTGGATAAATGTACGACTCGTGCTTAAAAAATCAACTTTTTGCCACTCATTACATAAATAAATATTATTTAATATTTTCATACCCTTTTTGCTTCACAATAAAATTTTATTCAAAAAATCGATTCTCATTTGCAATGATGCAAATTATCACCTCACGAATGCTCAATCAACTTATCAATTGTATTTTTATCGCTTGCGATTGAACTGTACACTGCTCAGCGATGACCATAAGCAAAGAGGTGGCAAAACGACCATGATGCAACTCACAAACGATTTTGCACACATCTATCAGTGCCACATGCTCACCCGAACAGCCGAACAACACCGAATGGATTGGTTTTAGAAGCTACGGCACGAACGCTCGACACGCACACAGAAACATCATTCGCATGTACCAACACCACACCAATAAAGTTTCCAGCCTACGAGGCTTCGCGATAAGCTGATCGAAAAAGCATCGAAAGCGATGAAAAGACAGGCTTGGCTGTAACGCAACAGTTCAACGACGAAAAGGAGCAGCCAACAATGCTGATCAGCGTCGAGTCGATTCGTGTGCTATTCGTACGGGTGGTTGGTTTGATAAAGCGAGGAAGGGTGAAAACGTATTCGTTGTCGAAAGCGAATCGCATCATTTCGCGAATGTTTTCACCAAATAGCAAGCTTGCTCATTTGAGACTTAAATATCTCAAAAACTAATTTTCCAATTGAGTTTAAATTTTGCCAGAATGTTTATTACTCATGCTGCTGCAGCATGGCACATACTTTTTTTGATATTAAAAACGATATATCATATGTGAACAGTTATTTTGTATATATATTCAATTTTCGGCAATCGAAAAATTCACCTGATTTAACACCTGGCCGATTTTCTAAAAAATAAAACAATTTTTATTAGATTCAAAAATGATTACTATAATGAAAGCTCATGTACTGAACAACGAAGCAAGGGTGGTTAAAATTGAACTACGCGTCTTTTTTTAAGTTGTCCGTTTTATAAATTGAACAGTCCTTACAAAAATCTCATGAGAAATTTTTAAATAAACTTTTGTTGTAGTTCTAGGGAACATTTCTAGAGAATATCCTAAAGTTATCTTTTAAAGAAATCTTGGAAGAATTTCTGAGAAAATTCATGGAGAAATTCCTGGAGGAACTCCTGAAGCATGCATTTCTGCATGAATTTTTTGGAGAATTCCTGCTCGAAGTCATGGAGAAATTTATTGAAGAATCCCTTAATGATTTTTTGAAGGAATCGATGGAGAAATTTCATGAGGAATTCCTAAAGGAATCCTTTGATTATTGGAATTTTTGTAGATATTTTGAAGAAAGAAAAAATACGTTTTGTTTTTGAGAGAAAGGGGAAATCAGCAAGAGGGTTTAATTCCAGAGGTCTCATACAAAAAAATTACAGAGGGCAACGGGAGGTTTGAAATGGACAATTTTTGCGTGATGCATTTTATATAGACTTTCTTACCAATGGAGCAATTTCAAAACGAATCCATAAAAATTCGTAGGAAAATGTATGGAAGTATCTATTGAGAATTTTTTAAAGAACTTTCTGGAAGAATCGAGAAAGGAAACTAGGGAGATACTTGTTAACAAATCGCTGAATCATCCTATGGCATCCCAGCAAAATATTTTTGTAAGTATATTTGAAAGATTGTTTAAGGAATCCCTGGTGAAATTAATGTAAAAATTCTGATTTCTTGAATCGATGAAAGAATGTCTGGAAACCGTGGATGGGTTTCTGAAAGAATTCGCGAAGACATTTCCGAAATAATTCATGGAGAAATTTCTTAAGCATTTATTCAGATGGAATTCCTGAAGGGATCCTCTAGGGTATCTTCCAGTTCGAAAGTTCTAAAGAAACTTGAAAAGTTTCTGAAGCAACCCGTGGAAAATTATCAAAAAGGAATCTCTGGTGGAATCTCTAGAAGAATCCCCAGAAAAATCCGTTATTATATTAAATATTCAGAAAAATCGAGAATTCAGTTACCCGTCGTCGGAGAGGCTATATCAAGCCTCAACCAATAGTCTAACAGGAGTTTAACCGGAAAACTGCCAAGGGAATAATGAAAAAGACTCCAAGAATACGAATATTAACCTTTCAAAAGTGGCATACGTAAATTGTCATAAAAATCTTCAAACGCAAGGATCTTCGAAGTATGTGTTGCAGTAAGAAATGATGATGATGATGATGATGATACGGAAACAATTTATAAGAAAAAAATACAAACTATTAAAAAAATACCACTATTATTGCTACCAGGTCATAACAGGTGGTTCGTAAAGTGCTAGCGATTAAAAAAAAATCTTTGATGTTTCAGCATCGGCGTGGAAATTTTGTTCGGGCGGCGAGGAAAAATATGAACAGTGGTGTGGTAACATCTAAATCAACGACTCATGCAAAATATTTTGTTTTACCAAATCAAATTTGATAGATTTTAGCATTTTACGTTAGTAAGTAAAATTACATGCAACTTTTGGAGGGTAGCTTGTAATGGGAAATATCGTACCTAACTTACATCGCTTAAAACTATCAAATTGGATTTTGTAAAACGAAATATTTTGCATGAGTCGTTAATGTACATGTTAATTCATCAATTTACCTTTTGAATGCTTGACAAAATATTTCCTTGCTTAATGGCTTGCAGTAAAAAAAGCTCAAAATCGTATATTTTACCCTATAAATAAAATTATGACGTGCTGGAACAAACCTGAGCCTGGATTCAGATTCACTGGTTCAAAATCTGTCGTAGACACATAAGTTTGCTCTTAAGTCAAATTTGGTTTCGCTGTGTAATTACACATGGAATCTCCAGATAATCTAGTGGTTAAGGCCCATCTGGAGACGGCGAGTTCGATTCCCGTTCCAGTCGGGAAAATTTTCTCGACTCCCTGGGCATAGTATGTCATTGTGCTTGCCTCACAATATACAAATTCATGCAATGGCAGGGAAAGAAAGCCCTTCAATTAATATATGTGGAAGTGCTCAAAGAATACTAAGTTGAAGAGAGGCGGGCTAAGTTCCAATGTGAACGTCGAGCCATCAAGAAAAAGAAGAAGTTATTACAAAACAATCGTTGTCCTGAACAACCTTTCCGAAGTTGGTAAAGAAGTGATCTCTGAAGCAAAGCTTTCGGCTCTTCCTTGATTTTTCTTTTATCGTTTACAATTGAAATTTAAGAGATGGTTTGATTGCTTGTTGAAACTATGTAAAAATGACGTCAACAGAAAATTCACTGCCTCCGTTTAATAAATTGTTCATTGACGACGTAACCAGTTTTCGCCTGTGTATAGCTTCTTTAACATTTTATTGCATGTAATCGCTCCACCATGTGAACAAAAAAAGCGCTTCTTCGGCCCTTCTCGCCCAGAATTCCAAAAGAGGGCAAGTATTTTACAGCATTATTTCGCATCAGGTCCAAGCAACTCCCGACAAACAAATTGCCCGCTCCTTTGGAAGTAGCCTTTTATCGCAGGTCCATACTTTGTTGCTGCTGCTGTAGCAGCAATTCCCACTGAATTGCGAATTCCACCACCACACGCGATCGTAAATCATAAGACCATTTTTAACCGATCAATTGGTTTACAATCCATCACGGTTCGCCTCTGTGCTCCAAGTTGAGTGCTTTTGTTGAAGCCTTGCGGGACGGATGACGTCACGTTTAGCGAGCATTATGCCCTCATTGTAGGGGATTCATTCTAAACTGCCAAGTCACGCCAATAGCGGTAGGTTAGTGTTGTGCTCCGAACAAAAAGCACTGCCATTCATCCGCGCAAAACGATATCAATGAAAGTAAAATGAACGGAGGGTGAAAGTGACCGCAGATAAAAGCCGGAAGCGCGATCATTGGTAGCCGAGAAGCGTGACCACCGTGGTTTGATTACGCGACCGACCAAAGGATGCCATTTGCGCTGCTAGGTCCCGATCACCGAGACAGAACAATGGAGACGCCGGGTGGTTCACTTTCGATGGTGCCTATTTGTTCGCCTATCACAGACTGAAGTGATACCTGGAGTATACTCCAGCAATGATTCGGATGCCAAGCGAAAGAAAAAAAGGTCGTGACGGTTGGTGTGAATTGAATGCGATAGCTACAAAATGTGAGACCTCCGGCGGTGTTTTGTCGTCGTCGTCGTCGTCGTCGCTGAAGTTGTTGGTTCATGCGGTTCTGGATCACACATGCGCGGGCCAATTAGAGAAAGTGCTGCCCAAGTTGGGAGAATAATGAAGGATTTAAAAGCAAAGTAGTGTAAAGAACGTGATCCGGAAGAGATTAGTGTCATGCCTGATGGCGAAAGATCGACGGGATGGAAGTAATGGCTTTCCATGAAATTCATATTTAATAATCACTTTATGGCACGAACATAATTCACGAAAAGAGGGGAATTGTGATACGTGTTTGATGCTGCATGTGGCCAGAAAACAAATTAGCAAGACATATACTTGAATATGTAGTAAGAACTGTGAACTTGGAATTCAGTGGACCCTGAGCGTCATTTTAAGCATACTGTTTCCTAATGAGCTCCGCAATGCAAACTTTTTTTTTATTCGGAGTATTTCTTTTACTTTCTGAAAATTCCGATAAAAATTAAGACAAAACTACGCTTTTTGGAGATTTTTTCTTGTTTATTATCAAGAATCGGAAGCATATTTTGCTAATTTATCATTTCAATGTCGACACGATTGATACAAAATTGAGAAAAATTTAAAAAACACTCTTTTTCCTAAATTATTTCCTACCGAAAAAGCTTTGAAAGTTGGTCATGAACTTATTCAGAACTTTCGATAAGTTCCTTTAAGTATAAAAGTTCCTCTAGATATTTTTCAGATATCTTCTGAAATATCGCTAGTTTTTTTGCAGTTTTTTTAGGAAGTAGGAATAATACTTTCTCGGAAATTACTTCAGGAGTTGATTATGGAATTATTCCAGTGAATCAAAATTCAACCATCGCCCAACAATAATGACAATGTCGCAACCTGTATTTGTTGCGACAAACAAACCCATGCGACATAAGTTTGTCCCAACTTGAAAATAATGGGATTAACATCGTACATCACGAGTTTAGAGATTTTTAAGCCTTGCATTGCGATTTTCGAACGGTAACTTTAAGTCGGTAAACACTGCAACTCTGGTGAAGCTCTATCATCAAACAGTTTCGATTTTGGGTTAGCAATAATTGATTACACTAAGGTCTTTTTTAGACGGTTTTTTTACACGGTTTCGCGAATTAACACCGTTTTTTTTTACACGGATTCGCGAATTAACACGGTTTTTTCAACTTTCTCGCGCTAAGTGTCTAGAAGGGAACTCTTACTAAAAGGAAGAAATGGGATTTATGGGAAAGGGTTGCAAGGGAGTTGAAAAGTGGTATGAGGTGGAGGCGGATGATGATGTAAGAGGTCTGAGGGAAAGGGATGTGGGGGGGGGGGGGGTCTGTTTCTTGAAGGGGGGGGGGGGGGGTTAATATATGGGGGCTAGGAGGGGTTAAATGGGGGGTTTCCTAAAGGTTATTTTTGGAGTATGGTTCAGCGTCCTACAGGTCCATGGAGCATAGTTCTGAAGAGAAGTAATTTACAAGGATATTCTAGGGCATCCAAGAACTTCCGCGAATAAAGGCCTTAAGATCTACAAGCATAATCGATGCATTGTAGTCACATTACTGATATGGTGCAACATCATACAGGTCTTTAGATCACAGTTCTGTAGAGACGTAGTTTTCAAAGATATTGTAGGACCTCCAAGAACTTCCGAGAGTACAGGCCTGAAAATCTATGAGCGTAATCAATTAATTGTTGCTATATTATTGATGCGGTGTACCATCCTACAGATCCATGGAGCATGGTTCTGTAGAAAACTACTTCCTGAATATGCTCTAGGTCATCCAAGAATGTCCGCGAATAAAGAATTCAACATCTACAAGCGTAACAAATGAATTTTTGTTACATTACTGATACGGTGTAACATCCTACAGGTCCATGGAGCATAGTTCTAAAGAGATGTTATTTTCAAGGATATTCTTGGGCATCCAAGAACTTCCGCGAGCAGTGGCCTTAAGATCTACAAGCGTAATCGATGGATTGTAGTTACATTACTGATACGGTGCAACATCCTACAGGTCCTTAGAGCATAGTTCTGTGGAGACTTACGTTTCCAAGATATTCTAGGACCTACAAGAACTTCCGCGAGTACAGGCCTGAAAATCTACGAGCGTGATCAATTAATTGTTGCTATATTACTGATGCAGTGTAACATCGTGCAGATCCATGAAGCTTAGTTCTGAAGAGAAGTAATTTTAAGGATATTTTAAGACATCCAAGAACTTCCGCAAACAAAGGTCTTATGATCTACAAGCGTAATCGATGGATTGTAGTCACATTTCTGATACGGTGCAACATCCTACAGGTCTTTACAGCATAGTTATGTAGAGACGTAGTTTTAAAAGATATTCTAAGATCTCCAATAACTTCCGAGAGTACAGGCCTGAAAATCTACGAGCGTAATCAATTAATTGTTTCTATATTATTGATGGGGTGTAACATCCTACAGGTCCATGGAGCATAGTTCTGAAGAGAATTAATTTTCAAGAATATTCTAGGGCATCCAAGGACTTCCGCGAGTAGTGGCCTTAAAATCTACAAGTGTCATCGATGGATTGTAGTTACATTACTGATACGGTGTCACATCCTACATGTCCCTGGAGCATAGTTCTGAAGAGATGTTTTTTTTTCAAGGATATTCTTGGGCATCCAAGAACCTCCGCGAATAGAGGCCTTAAGATCTGTAAGCGTAATGGATGGGTTGTAATTACATTACTGATATGGCACAACATCCTAAAGGTCCTTAGAGCATAGTTCTGTAGATACGTAGTTTTTATAGATATTCTAGGACCTCCTAGAACTTCCGAGAGTTCAGGCCTGAAAATCTACGAGCGTAATCAATTAATTGTTTCTATATTATTGATGCGGTGTAACACCCTACAGGTCCTTGGAGCATAGTTCTGAAGAGAAGTAATTTTCAAGAATATTCTAGGGCATCCAAGAACTTCCACGAGTAGTGGCCTTAAAATCTACAAGTGTAATCGATGGATTGTAGTTACATTACTGAAACGGTGTTACATCCTACATGTCCATGGAGCATAGTTCTGAAGAGATGTTGTTTTCAAGGATATTCTAGGGCATCCAAGAACTTCCGCGAATAAAGGCCTTAAGATCAACAAGCGTAATGGATGGGTTGTAGTCACATTACTGATACGATGCAACATCATACAGGTCTTTAGATCACAGTTCTGTAGATGCGTAGTTTTTATAGATATTCTAGGACCTCCAAGAACTTCCGAGAGTTCAGGCCTGAAAATCTACGAGCGTAATCTATTAATTTTTGCTATATTATTGATGGGGTGTAACATCCTACAGATCCATGCAGCATAGTTCTGTAGAAAAGAAACTTCCCAAATATGCTCTAGGTCATCCAAGAATTTCAAGAATTTCAAGAATTCAAGATCTACAAGCGTAATAAATGGATTTTTGTCACATTACTGATACGGTGTAACATCCTACAGGTTCATGGAGCATAGTTCTGAAGAGATGTTATTTTCAAGGATATTCTAGGAAAACCAAGAACTTCCGCGAGTAGTGGCCTTAAGATCTACAAGCGTAATCGATGGATTGTAGTTACATTACTGATATAATGTAACATCCTACAGGTCTTCAGAGCATAGTTCTGTGGAGACGTACTTTTCCAAGATATTCAGGACCTCCAAGAACTTCCGCGAGTATATGGCTGAAGATCTTCTAGCGTATTCAATCAATTGTTGTTACATTACTGATACGGTGTAAAGTCATACAAATTTATTGAACACTTAGATGTCATTTGCAAAGATGTTCTAGGTCATCCAAGAACTTCCGCGAGATAAGGTCTTAAGATCAGAATCAAGCATAATCAATAGATTATTGTAATATTACTGATGCGGTACAACATTCCACAAGTCCATGGAGCATGGTTCTGTAGAGAACTTTTTTCCAAAGATATTCTAGGTCATCCAGAATTTCCACGAGTGCAGAATTTAATATCTACAAGCGTAATTGATGGATTTTTTTCTACATTTTTAATATGGTGTAACATCTTACAGGTCCATGGAGCATGGTTCTGCAGAGAAGTTATTTTCAAAGATGATCTAGTGCATCCAAGAACTTCTACGAGTAAAGGCCTCAAGATCTATATACAAAATCGATCGGTAATTGTTGCATTACTGATGCCATGTAACATCCTATAGGTCTATGAAGCATGATTCTGTAGAGATCTACTATCCAAAAACAATCTAGATAATCCTAGAACTTCTGCAAGTAAAAGCCGTAAGGTCTACAAGTATTAAAATAAAATGTTGTTACATAACTGATGCGGTGAAACATCCTAAAGGTCCTTGGTGCAAGATTCCGTTAACGTGTTCTAGGTCATCCAGAACTTCCGCAAGTAAAGGGCTGAATCTACTAGTGTAATTAATCAATTGCTTTTACATTACTTATACGGTGTAACATCATACAGATTTATGGAGCACGGTTCTATAGCGAAGTTATTTTCAAATATTTTCTAGATAATCCAAGATCTTTCGCCAGTAAAGGCCTTAAGATCAATAAGTATAGTCAATGGAGTTTTGTTGCATTACTGATCCTGTGTAACGTCCTACAGGTCCATGGAAGACAGTTCTGTAGAGTCTTGATTTCCAAGAATGTTTTAGGTCTTCCAAGTACTCTTGCGTATATAGGCCTTAACAAACAACTATCGACAGTAACATCACGCTTGTTATGTATGTAATAAACGTTATTTTTCAATCACGGAATATCACTGCACGATATGCAGGCATTGGGATTAAAATTTCAAACATTTGCATTATGGTAAACAATTGGACCGCAATTCCAGATGTAGTATTGCAACAATGCATTTGGCGATTTATTGTGCGGGAAACGTTATTTTCGGGCGAGTGATTTATTGGCCGATAGAAATTCGAGCGTTTTATTTTTCAGGTATTTAGAATTCGGACGTTTATCATCTTGCACCGTGTAAGTAGTGTAACAACAAGGCACCGAATACGCTAGCAAGATGCGATCCACCCCTGGATGATCTGCAGTGAAACCTTTGGCCCAATCCTTACCATGTCCATCCCTCAAAATGTGACCTTCTAACCTCGAGCTGCCACGAGTACCCTGGCTTCCACCCATCACTAACAGATATCATTTAAAAGTTATTACTCTGTATAATGTATACTAATAAGTACAAAGAAAGATCCTCGGCTCCGTAAAGCGTTATACGCGATTGAGCCCCAAATAAATGAACCAGATTAAAAAAAGTAGTGTTACAACAATTCATTGATTATGCTTGTAGATCTTCAGGCTTTCACTCATGGAAGTTCTTGTTCGGCAATTATTTCTCAACAGAACTATGTTCCCTAGACCTTTAGGACGCTATACTGTATCAGTAATGTGACAACAAACCAGTGATAACACTTGTAGATCTTCAGGTCTATACTCACGGAAGTTCTTGGGAGCTTCCATTGATTGCGCTAATAAATTTTAAGGCCTTTACTTGTGGAAGTTCTTGGAGGTCCTAAATTATCTTTGAAAATTATTTCTCTACAGAACTATGCTCCCTGGACCTGTAGGATGCTACACTGTATCAGTAGTGTTGCAACAAACCATTGATAACGGTTGTAGATCTTCAGGTCTTCAGGTGGAAGTTCTTAGATGACCTACAACATCTATGGAAATTAGATCCATACAGAAAAAATGTTCATGGACCTGTAGCATGTTACAACGTATTAGAAATGTAACAACAATCCATTGATTACGCTTGTAGATCTTAAGGCCTTTAAACGCGGAAGTTCTTGGAGGTTTTAAATCATCTTCGGAAATTTCTCTACAGAACTATGCTTCCTGGACCTGTACGACGCTACACTGTATTAATAATGTGACAACAAACCATTGATAACGCTGGTAGATGTTCAGGTCTTTACTCATGGAAGTTCTTGGAGGTACTAGATCATCTTTGGAAATTATTTCTCTACAGGACTATGCTCCCTGGACCTGTAGGACGCTACACTATATCAGTAATGTGGCAACACACCATTGATAACGTTTGTAGATCATAAGGCCTTTACTCGCGGAAGTTCTTGGAGGTCCTAGATCATTTTTGGAAATTATTTCTCTAAAGACCTATGCTCCCTGGACCTGTAGGACGCTACACTGTATTAGTAATGTGACAACAAACCATTGATAACGCTTGTAGATATTCAGGACTTTACTCATGGATGTTCTTGGAGGTCCTAGATCCTCTTTGGAAATTTTTTCTCGCGAATGTTCCTGGGTGTCCTGGAACATCTTTCTCTACACCACCATGCTTCGTGGACCTGTAGGGTGTTGACAGTCTCCTGGATTCTTCATTTCGTCCGTCTAGACAGTCCTTAACACCCCAAATTATTCTTTGCGATCTTCCTTTGAAACAGTATGCACTCTGCTCCCCATAACTTATCCCTTGTCCCCTTCCCCACTAACCCCTAGATTCAACCCACAACCCAACCCCCCCCCCCCCTTTTTCCTTATTAACTCTCTAAAACAAACCTCAAATATCCGAATTTCAAATATTTTCAGATTTCCCTCAGTTTTTTTTTACATGGATTCCCGAATTAGCACGGTTTTTTTACACGGTTTTGCTAATTAACACGGTTTCGCGAATTAACACGTTTTGCCTTTCTCGTACAACAAAGTTGTACCGAAAGGCTATCATTTCACTCCAAAAATCAATTTTTGATAGAAAGCTCAGATTATCAAGTCTTATGTATCAATCGACACAGCTCGACGAACTGAGCAAATGTCCGTCCGTATGTGTGTGTGTATGTGTGTGTGTATGTGTGTGTGTATGTGTGTGTATGTGTGTGCTAATAATAGATCAAAGAAATGAGCTTAAGTTTTTCCTAGTAAATGTCAATTGATTGTGCCGCAACAAGTTTCATTTGATAGGGAATAGGTTGTAGTTGAACGCTATTGAATTTGGTTTGGATATTTCAAGCCATTTCAGAGATATTTGAAAAACTTTGCGAACTTCCACAAATAAATATTTTTAATTCCCACGTTCCCATGATTTTCCAAGCCTAGACACGAACGCTTCTTGGACACCCTAAAATAATTTACCTGAGTTGTGAATTTAACTCATATATTTTTAGATTGACAAAGTTGTAACAAAAACCATTTCCTGCTATAGCCCAACAGTAGATGTAGTAAATTTAAGTTGCATATTCAACGGAGTGGGTTTGAAGTTATATTTCAAGTTCGAAAAGTAGTGAATTGTACACCTTTTGATGTAGCATTTTTTAAACGTGTGCGTTGTAGCAGGTAAGGGAGCGACCATAATTTACGTCACATTTTGAGGGATATCTGCAAAATGTGATAATTCCGACACATGCTTCAGAGAAACAATGCAAAAAGTTTGGCTGCAAGAAAAGAGGAGGTTGAAAATAGACAATTTTTAGTAACGTAATTTAAGGACGTCCCAAACATATTAGTATATTTCGTGGGTCGTGTGCTGCATACATCTCGGCGATTAACTTACCGCTTACCGGGTTCTAATTAGTACACGTTACACACGAACAGTGATGCCACATACACAGATTTACCTAGAATTACACAGATTTTTTCCGATTTTCGCCTACAGATATCTGTGATCACAGATCAAAGATTTTTGCAATTAAAAAGATTTTTAAGATTTTTAAAACAATGACAATGACTTTCGTGAAAAAAGCTTTAATATAGGGTATTGGTTCCCTTATTAAGCATGTGGCTCCCATTTTCATCCCACGAAAAACAAAGGATTGAAGCGCTGTTTGTTTTGTTTCTTATTTTTGTATTTTTTGTTGGAAGTGAGCACCAATGAAAACAAAAAGAACGGAGTCAATCGGTGCCGTAATCGCTTGTTTTCGAATAGGATGAAAATGGGAGCATGAGATTACCGATGGCACACATACCCTAATTTTCAGGTACTAAAATTTAAATAATAGAAATTAAATCTTCTAGTTGCATGGCCTAGGCCAAGCCTCAGGCGCATTGTTTTCGACGTTCTTGTGGTTTCTGATGATCTTCAGATGCAACCTGGGAGTGTTTTGGTCGACGTTATTCTAAGAACATTTTTTTTTTCGTTATTTTTAAACAAAGTGTTCAAAAATATTCGATTTTGGAGACATTAACCTATCACAGATTTTTACTAAGATTTTCTGAAATTTCCTACAGATGAAAAAGATTTTTTTGACCAAAATCACAGATGAAAACCGAAAAAAATGTGGCAACACTGCACACGAATAAACAAATTACCAAAAAAAATATGCCAAAAACTCAAAATCAAACAACCTTGTAAGGTATGAAAACTCTACACTGAACGAAACCCCCCGCCCAAGATCGACTGAGAGGCGATACGATCACGCCCCTTAACGACATTCGGTCGGAAACCGTATGGTCCACCGACCGAATGATGTCATCTTAAAACCGGATGACAGCGATATGAAAATAGAATGTCGACCATATGGTCGGACAACTTTGTTTTTTAGCGATTGATAACAATATCACCGCTATCTTTTTCAAAATATATGTGCTTGGCCAGGGTACCCTTGCGGGCACCCTTTTCCAAAAATATGACATGTCCAGTATAGGACATGCGAATCAAAATCGTCAACGTCCCGGGTGTCACGATCAAGGAACTTGTTACGCTATCGATGAATAAATTCGGTGCATCTGTGTGGCCTTCGCTCTGCAACTAATATTCATTCACATAGCGTGCGTCGACTCATACGCGAATAAGATGATCGTCATCCGATTTTTAGGGTGATTGCCGTATGACTGATTCGTCATTCGAAAACACGATTTTGGTACTTTGGACTGGATGGTCGGACAAATCAGTCGATTTCGGGATGGGGTTTTCGTTCAGTGTACTTGTTTTAGCGTTTTTTGGCATTTCTGCCTTTCTCGTACAACAAAGTTGTACCGAAAGGCTATCATTTCATTCCAAAAATCATTTTTTGATAGAAAGCTCAGATTATCACGTCTCATATAGGGTCTTGTACCATTTGGGCAGGTGTACCTATTTTGGGCACTTGCGGCTATAACTAAGTCAATTTCAAACCGATTGATTTGAATTTTTGTACAGAGTTAGATACTGTACGTCCCTAACTCTATACAAAAATTCAAATCAATCGGTTTGAAATTGACTTAGTTATAGCCGCAAGTGCCCAAAATAGGTACACCTGCCCAAATGGTACAAGACCCTATCAATCGACACAGCTCGACGAACTGAGCAAAATTTGCTGCATTTAATGTCCGTCCGTATGTGTGTATTGGTGTGCTAATAATGCTAAGTAAAGAAATGAGCTTATGTTTTTCCTAGTAAATGTCAATCGATTGAGCCGCAACATGTTTTATTTGATAGGGAATAGGTTTTAGTTGAACGCTATTGAATTTGATTTGGATATTTCAAGCCATTTCGGAGATATTTGAAAAAGTTTGCGAGCTACCACAAAATAAATACTTCTCATTCCCACGTTCCCATTTTCCAAGTCTAGACACAAACGCTTATCGGGAACCCTAAAAAAATTCACCTGAGCTGTGAATTTAACTCGCATTGTTTTAGATTGACAAAATTGTAGCGAAAACTATATTCTACTGTAGCCCAACAGTAGATGTAGTAAATTTAAGTTGCATATTCAACGAAGTGGTTTTGAAGATCTTATTTAAGCTAGAAAAGTAGTGAATTATTATACACCTTTTGATGTAGCATTTTTTAAGCGTGTGCGTTATAACAGGTAAGGTAGCGATAATAAATCACGTCAAATTTTGAGGTATATCTGCAAAATGTGATAATCCCGATACATGTTTTGGAGATACATGTAAAAGGGGTTGAAAAAGGACATTTTTTATGTAACGTAATTTGAGAACGTCCCAAACACATTAGTACATTTAAAGGGTCGTGTGCTGCATACATCTCGGCGATTAACTTACCGCTTACCTGGTTCTAATTAGTACACCAAGAAAAAAATCTACTCAGTGGCTGAGATAATCTCACTCAGAAATCGAAAAATCGATTATTTTTCTTACTCGTTTTAGCTAAAAGTGGGACAACCCGTTGCCAATGAGTTCAGTAACAAATTTTGAAAACGTCGTTTCAAAATTTGTTACTGAGTTGTCCCACCATTAATATAAACTGAGCAAGAAAACAAAGGATTTGTCGATTTCTGAGTGAGACCAACTCAGAAACCGAGTAATTTTTTTTGCAGGTGTATACGTTACGTATAGTACATATATTAATGTAACATTTTTAAGCGTGTGCTTCGCTCAGGCAAGGGAGCAATCGTGAATCACGACACGCTTTAAGAGGTACTCACAAAGTGTAATAATCCATGCACACATTTTGAAGATGAAAATGTTAAAATGTTGACGTAGAGGGAGAAAAGTGATTTAGAATGGAAAATTTTAATGTGACGTAGTCTATGAACGTCCCGAACATATTAATATATTTAATGGTTCGTGTGTTGCATACATCTTGGCGATTAACTTACCTACCACTTAACGAATAAATGTACATTTGTCAGGTTCTAATTATTACCTACCGAGGAAAATTTCTACTCAGTCACTGGGTTGATCTTACTCAGAATCAGAAATAGTTTTTGTTTTCCTACACTAATGCCGTTTTTCTTTTTGTTCAGGTTCAACCTAGGTTCGCCCCAGTTCCAACCTAACCGCTGTCAAAATGTTTCTTTATTCGCTTAGGTTCAACCTAGGTTCGCACCAGGTTGAACTTTTTAGACGACGGGTTCGCACTGACTTCTTTTACAGTTTGAACCTGTTGCACCAATACACTGATAACATACATCTGTCAAATCGGTTTCGTGTTTACGTTTTTAGTAACAGTTCGTAGTTGATTTCTCGATTGAAAAAAGTGTGCAAAAATGAGTAACCCGGGGGGAAATCTGCTGCATGGCGTTGTGCAGGCCGCTGTACAGGCGGTTTCCAGCTATCTGATGTGTGCATCATCATCATCATCATCATCAGAATCAGACTCTGACGATCCTGTTTTTGAAGATCTGCTGTTCAAGGCGTGTGGTCGGAAAGATCGGCAGAAGAGGCATCGGGTGGAGAATTTTGTGGAAGACGTTGTCGCCAAATATTCCGACGAAGAGGTAGGTAATTGGTTTTTAATTACATGTTTCTTTGATTAATTTCTTTGCTTTTTTACAGTTCCGCCGTAATTTCCGCCTTAAAAGATCAACAGCGGAACATCTCGTGTCCAGATACGAAGGTTCTGAGTTCTATGTTGCAAATGCTGGCGTTGGACGTAAGAATGTTCCGGCAAAACAACAGATGCTTTCGTTTCTCTGGTAAGATATTGTTGCTTTACTTTCGTTGGTCTTCCGGTTCTTCTAGATTGATTGTATCTTCGGATTCTTTTCGGTAGCGGTGTCATTTAAACCATAAATGATTAGGTCACCAAAAGTAGGAAAAACTACCATTTCAATATTATTGTTTTCAATCGTTCCGAAACTATGGAGATGATTTTTAATTGAGTATCTCCAGGAGTTCCCATATAGCCGAGGCGGTAAACGCACGGGTATTCAGCATGATCATGCTGAGGGTGACGGGTTCGATTCCCGGTCGGTCCAGGATCTTTTCGTAAAGGAAATTTCCTTGACTTCCTTGGGCATAGAGTATCTTCGTGCCTGCCACACGATATACACATGCAAAATGGTCATTGGCAGAGGAAGCTCTCAGTTAATAACTGTGGAAGTGCTCATAGAACGCTAAGCTGAGAAGCAGGCTTTGTCCCAGTGAGGACGTTACGCCAAGAAGAGAGAGAGAGAGAGAGAGAGGAGTTCCTTTTTTGATTTCTCCAAGAGATCCTGCCACACAATAAGAACGGCATGAACGGCAAATACGGAATCTCCTAAAATTGCCGTTGCGTCGTTCCGTTACGATTTGTCGTTTTAAGCTCATAATGTAAACGGAAAATACGTGTGTAAATAGGTATAAATAAATGCTTGTTTTATTTTGATAAATACGGGCGTTCTTCGTCGAAAAAATACTACAAAGCAAATGCACCTTCTGGTATTTCTCCAACAATTCCTTCTAAGGTTCTCGCAGGAGTTCTGTCTAGGATAGTTCCTACCGGGGTTCCCTAAACAATTCCTTCTGAAGTTCATTCAAGGATTCCTCCGGGAAATCCTATATAACATTCTTTGAGGATTTTCCAGAATTGTTTCTAGAATTCCGAGCAGTGCTTTTTGGCATTTCTCCTACAATTCCTTCCGGACTTGTTCAGGAATTATATCCGTGTCTCTTCTGGGGACTGCTATATAAATTCCGTTCGAGAGCCCTCTCAGAACTGCTCCCAGAATTTCTTTAGAACTTTATACAGGGGTTCCTCCTTTTAGGTTTTCCCAAGAATTTCTTTCCGGGATTCCTCGAGATGTTCCTTTCCGGATTACTACCGGTATTTAATTAGGAATTTATTCCAGGATTGATTCCGCAATTCGGGATCCTCTAGAAATCCCTTCTGGGGTTCTTGCAAAAGTTTTGTGGTATTTCTATAGAAACATCTCTCGACACTACTTCGGAAATTCCTTCCTGGATTTCTTCAAGAACGGCTTCCAAGATTCCTCCAGGATCTTCCTTACCCCACTAGCAATCGCGTATTCGACCACCTTCAGCGGCACCACGCTTACACTGTGTACAACAAGCGTGCATTTTTCATGGTACATGCCTCAGTGCATGTACTCAGTACACGACGTTACCGCTCCCGGACTAAGAATTTGCTTCAGGAGTTTCGTCTGAAATTCTTTAAGGTATTTTTTATAGGAATGTCATCTGGGATCCTTGCGGGAACATATCCTTCTGGGATTTCTCCAAGATTTTGTTTTCAGCATTCCTCTAAGAAGACATTCCGTGATCTATTACAGAAAATGCAGCTTGGATAACCTCAAGAATTTGCTCCAGGCATTTAGTCCATGATAATTTGTTCTGGGATCCATCAATTCCATATGAGTTTCCACCAAAATTTTTCAGAATTTTTTTTTCTAGACACCTCCAGGAATACTTTTCGTAGTTCCTCAAGAAATAATTTTAGAATTCCTGGAAATTCCCAGGAGATTTTTGCATGATGATTCGCTAAGGCTTTCTTTCCGGGATTCCTCCAGGCATTTCTTCCGGGATTCCTATACAATATTTTTCAAGGATTCCTCCAAAAATTCCTTTTGGGATTCCTCCAGGATTTCCTCTCCAGGAATTCTTTCCGGATATCCTCCATGAATTCCTTCCGGGATTCCTCCAGGAATTCCTTTCGGGATTCCTCCAGGAATTCCTTCCGAGATTCTTCCAGGAATTCCTTCCGTGATTCCTCCAGGAATTTCTTCCGGGATTCCTCCAGAAATTCCTTCTGGGATTCCATCAGGCATTTCTTTCGGAATTCCTCTAGGAATTTTTGCAAGGATTCCTCCAGAAATTCCTTCCGGAATTCCTCCAAAAAATCGTTCCGAGATTCCTCCAGGAATTCCTTCCGCGATTCCTCCAGGAATACCTTCCGGAATTTCTCCAGAAATTCCTTCCGGGATTCATCCAGGAATTCCTCCCGGGATTCCTTCCGAGATTCCTCCCGGGATTCCTTCCGGGATTCCTCCCGGGATTCCTTCCGGGATTCCTCCAGGAATTCCTTCCGGGATTCCTCCAGGAATTCCTTCCGGGATTCCTCCAGGAATTCCTTCCGGGATTCCTCCAGGAATTCCTTCCGGGATTCCTCCAGGAATTCCTTCCGGGATTCCTCCAGGAATTCCTTCCGGGATTCCTCCAGGAATTCCTTCCGGGATTCCTCCAGGAATTCCTTCCGGGATTCCTCCAGGAATTCCTTCCGGGATTCCTCCAGGAATTCCTTCCGGGATTCCTCCAGGAATTCCTTCCGGGATTCCTCCAGGAATTCCTTCCGGGATTCCTCCAGGAATTCCTTCCGGGATTCCTCCAGGAATTCCTTCCGGGATTCCTCCAGGAATTTCTTCCGGGATTCCTCCAGGAATTCCTTCCGGGATTCCTCCAGGAATTCCTTCCGGGATTCCTCCAGGAATTCCTTCCGGGATTCCTCCAGGAATTCCTTCCGGGATTCCTCCAGGAATTCCTTCCGGGATTCCTCCAGGAATTCCTTCCGGGATTCCTCCAGGAATTCCTTCCGGGATTCCTCCAGGAATTCCTTCCGGGATTCCTCCAGGAATTCCTTCCGGGATTCCTCCAGGAATTCCTTCCGGGATTCCTCCAGGAATTCCTTCCGGGATTCCTCCAGGAATTCCTTCCGGGATTCCTCCAGGAATTCCTTCCGGGATTCCTCCAGGAATTCCTTCCGGGATTCCTCCAGGAATTCCTTCCGGGATTCCTCCAGGAATTCCTTCCGGGATTCCTCCAGGAATTCCTTCCGGGATTCCTCCAGGAATTCCTTCCGGGATTCCTCCAGGAATTCCTTCCGGGATTCCTCCAGGAATTCCTTCCGGGATTCCTCCAGGAATTTCTTCCGGGATTCCTCCAGGAATTCCTTCCGGGATTCCTCCAGGAATTCCTTCCGTGATTCCTCCAGGAATTCCTTCCGGGATTCCTCCAGAAATTCCTTCTGGGATTCCTTCAGGCATTTCTTCCGGAATTCCTCTAGGAATTTTTGCAAGGATTCCTCCAGAAATTCCTTCCGAAATTCCTCCAGAAATTCGTTCCGAGATTCCTCCCGAGATTCCTCCAGGAATACATTCCGGGATTTCTCCAGAAATTCCTTCCGGGATTCATCCAGGATTTCTTTCCGGAATTCCTTCCGGGATTCCTCCAGGAATTGCTTCCGGGTTTCCTCCAGGAATTCCTTCCGGGATTCCTCCAGGAATTCCTTCCGGGATTAATCCAGGAATTCCTTCCGGGATTCCTCCAGGATTTCCTTCCGGAATTCCTTCCGGGATTCCTCCAGGATTTCCTTCCGGAATTCATCCACGATTTCCTTCCGGAATTCCTTCCGAGATTCCTCCAGGAATACCTTCCGGGATTTCTCCAGAAATTCCTTCCGGGATTCCTCCAGGAATTCCTTCCGGGATTCCTCCAGGAATTCCTTCCGATATTCCTCCAGGAATTCCGTCCGGGATTCCTCCAGGAATTCCTTCCGGGATTCCTCCAGTAATTCCTTCCGGGATTCCTCCAGGAATTCCTTCCGTGATTCCTCCAGGAATTTTTTCCGGGATTCCTCCAGAAATTCCTTCTGGGATTCCTTCAGGCATTTCTTCCGGAATTCCTCTAGGAATTTTTGCAAGGATTCCTCCAGAAATTCCTTCCGAAATTCCTCCAGAAATTCGTTCCGAGATTCCTCTCGAGATTCCTCCAGGAATACATTCCGGGATTTCTCCAGAAATTCCTTCCGGGATTCATCCAGGATTTCTTTTCGGAATTCCTTCCAGGATTCCTCCAGGAATTGCTTCCGGGTTTCCTCCAGGAATTCCTTCCGGGATTCCTCCAGGAATTCCTTCCGGGATTAATCCAGGAATTCCTTCCGGGATTCCTCCAGGATTTCCTTCCGGGATTCCTCCAGGATTTCCTTCCGGAATTCATCCACGATTTCCTTCCGGAATTTCTTCCGAGATTCCTCCAGGAATACCTTCCGGGATTTCTCCAGAAATTCCTTCCGGGATTCCTCCAGGAATTCCTTCCGGGATTCCTCCAGGAATTCCTTCCGATATTCCTCCAGGAATTCCGTCCGGGATTCCTCCAGGAATTCCTTCCGGGATTCCTCCAGTAATTCCTTCCGGGATTCCTCCAGTAATTCCTTCCGGGATTCCTCCAGGAATTCCTTCCGGGATTCCTCCAGGAATTCCTTCCGGGATTCCTCCAGGAATTCCTTCCGGGATTCCTCCAGGAATTCCTTCCGGGATTCCTCCAGGAATTCCTTCCGGGATTCCTCCAGGAATTTCTTCCGGGATTCCTCCAGAAATTCGTTCCGAGATTCCTCCAGGAATTATTTCTGGGATTTCTCCAGAAATTCCTTACGGTATTCTTCCAGGAATTCCTTCCGGGATTCCTCCAGGAAGAAAGACCGTGATCTATTACTCAAAATGCAGCTGGGATTACCTCAATATTTTCATCCAGTATTGCTCTATGCATTTAGTCCATGAATCCTTCGAGAATTTCTTCTGGGGTCCATTGCGGCATTTCCCCATGAGTTTCTTAAAGTGTTTCGCAAAAATATTTTCTAGATTCCGTCACGAATACTTTTCGTAGTTCCTCAAGAAATAATTTTAGAGTTCCACCAAGAATTGCTTCTGGAAATTTCCAGAACATTCTTGTATGATTCGTTAAAGTTTTCTTTCTGCGATTCCTCCAGGTATTCCTTCCGGGATTGCTTTAGGAATTCCTTCCGGAATTCCTCTAGGCATTTCTTCCGGGATTCCTCTAGGATTTCTTTCCAAAGATTCCTTCAAGAAATCCTACAGATATTCCTACAGGAATTCTTTCTGAAGTTCCACCAGGAATTCCTTCCGGGATTCCTTTAAGAATTCATTCCTGGATTCCTCCAGGATTTCTTTCCGGGATTCCTCCAGGATTTCCTTCCGGGATTCCTTCAGGAATTCCTTCCGGGATTCCTCCAGGCAGTGTCGAAAACAATCAGCACAATGTTGTTCAATTTGTGCGAAAACGAACACAAATAAACAAACACAGTTACCCATAGACACGAGGCCGAGAATGAACATGACAAAGAAGAGACGAGATAATGAAAGCGGCGTCTTGTGGTGTCATCCACTGTAGTTGAAATTCAGTTCAGCTGAACTTCAGTTCAATGAATTCGAATATGAATATTTCAATTTAGAAGAAACAATTGAGGCACTCCCGAACCCTGAAAACATTTCTGGAAAATTTGGAAATATTTCTGAAGGAATTCCTTTACAGAAGGAATTACAGGAATTACAGAGGGTACAAACAAATCCGTGGATGAACTTCAAAAATTTCTTGAAGATGATTGCGAAAGATTTCCAGAATGACTTTTTGATGAATTTCCAGTCTCCTGTATGCATCCCTTGAAAATTATCATAGAGTATTCCGACACAAATCACTGGAGGAATTCCTCAAGACATTCTTGAAGTAACTCAAAAAAATATTCGGGTAATCCTGGAGAAACTCTTGGATGCATCCCTGGAATAGATGATGGAATTATTTCAAAAAATTATGAAGAAACCTCTTAATAAATTAATGAAGAGATATGAAGAGGAAATCCTGAAGGAATTACTTATGGAATTCCTAGAGAAATCCCTGGAGGAATTCTAAGATGAATCACTGAAAAAAAAAACCGTGGAGAATTTTCTAAGTATACTTGTAGTATACTTGTGAAGGGATCCCAGATTGAAATGCGTGGAGGAATCCATGAAATAATTCCTGGAGGAATTCCTGGATGAATTGCTGTAGGAATTCCTCAGAGAGTTTTTGGTAGAATTCCTGCATGAATCTCTGGAAGAACTATTCGAGGAATTCATTGATGAATCCTTGCAGGAATTCCTGGAGAAATATCTGGAGGAATTCTTGATAGAATCATTGGAAGAATTTGTGGAGAAGTCCATGGAGAAATTCCTGTAGAAATTTTTGGAGAAATTCCTGGAGAAGTTTCTGGAGAAATTCTTGGACAAATTTCTGGAGAAATTTATGGAGGACTTCTTGGAAGATTTTCTGGAAAAACCCGTGGAGGCACTCCAGAAGAAATTCATGGAAGATTTTCAGGAGGAATATTTGGAGGAATCCCTGGAGGCATTCCTAAAGGAATCCTTGGAAATCTTGCAGAGAACTTGGGAAAATACGAGAAATCCCTGAAGGAATGCGTGAAGGAATTTCAGATTGAATCCCTGGAGAAATTTCAGGAGAAATCCATAAAGTAATCCCTGCAGGGATTTCTCGAGCAATTTCTACAGGAATTCCTGGAAGAGATCCGGGATTTTTTTTTTTTTTTGAGAAATCCGTGGAGGAATTCTTGGAGGAATACCTAGGAGAACACCTGGAGAAATTTTCAGAGAATTTTCTGGAGGAATTACTGGAAGAGTTACGGAGGAATTTCTATATGATTTCTGGAGAAATCCGGGGAGGAATTCCTTGAAAAATCCCTGCAGAAATTTTTGGAGGAATCCCTGTAGAAATTCCTGGCGGTACTTCAGAAGAAATTTTTGAAAGAATTTTTGGAACGATTAATGAAGAATTTCCTGGAGGAAATCCCGAAGGAATTCTTTGGGGTAAATTTGGAGAAATATTTTAGGCTTCCTGGAGGTATTCCTGGGCAAATTCCTGGAGGATTTTCTAGAGGAATACCTGAAGAATTCCTAGAGGAATTCATGAAGAAATTCCTGGAGGAATCCCTGTTTGCATTCCGGGAGATATTTCTTCAGATATTCCTAGAGAATTTTTTGGAGGAATTTATTGAAGAATTCTTGGAGGAATAACTAGGGAAATTCCTTGAGATATTCTTAAGCATTTTCTGTATAAATATTTAAAGCTTCTTGGAGGGAATTTCTCGAGGAATTCCTGGTAGACATCCGTGAGAAGTTCAAAAATCTGTATCTTATACAAAATTTGGGTGAAAAAGCTGTATCCCATACAAAAATAAAATAGCCCCTCTAGCTCAAAAATCTGTATTGCATATAAATCGAAATCTGTACGAATGTTCAAAAATCTGTATAATACAGTTAAATCTGTATATATGGCATCCCTGGTTCCAGGAAACATTCCTTGAGGAATTCTGGAGGAATTCTAGCAGAAATTGCCAGAGGATTTTCTGGAGAAATCCCTGGAGGAATTTATGGCGATCTACCTTGAGAAATTTCTGAATGAATTTCTGGGGTAATTTCTGGATGAATGTTAGAAGGATCCCTGGAGGAATTCCTGTAGAAATTCCTGGATAATTTTCTGGAGCAATTTCTAGAGAAATATCTGGAGGAATTTCGAAAAGACATCCGCGAAAATTATTTTAGGATTTTCAGGAGGAATCCATGGAGCAATTCCTAGAGGAAATATTGGGGAAATTCTGGCAGACATTCCTGGAGGATTTTTCCCAGAAGAAATTTCAGGAGAAATCTCTGAAGGAATTCCTGGAGGCATTCTTTGAGGAGTTTTTGGAGGAATATGAGGCTTCCTGGAGAAATTTCCGGAAGGAATGTCTGAAGGAACTCCTCGAGAACGACATTATTTTTTTTAAATAACTGATAATTTTCTCGATGTTTTCTATTGCATTTAATACGTTTAAAAAATTGTATGAGAGTCGAGATAATGACTTCATGTTAAAGTTTCGCATTGTCTTGAAATCATCACCATCCGAAGCCTTCTCCAGAATCCCAATATCAAGTACTTGGCGATGTTAGCACCACAGCATGTTGAAACCCTTTCTTAGAAATTCTTATTGCGTGTAACACCATAATTCTATTTTGTACCATGATCATAATAATATTATATTGCACCATCATTGTAGTGATCCCCCCCCCCCTAAGCAAGAGCACTGCGCACGCTAGTGTGGAGAAGTAAAGATTTCAGGAAGTTACATGTGGAGCTATCTGAGAATTTATCAAATGAAAACCTGGAGGCATAACTGGTTGAATTCCAGAACTTTTTTATTCCTTTGCTGAATAATCCCGGAAGGAACTTTTTAAGCAGCCTTCGAAAAGAGCTCTAAAGAATTCTCAAGAGTAAATTCATGTATTTATTACCGAAGGGAATTTCTATGAAAAATCTTAAAAGGAACTGCCATAAGAACTTTAAAAGGAACTCCTGGAAAGAAATTTTACCATTTCTTCCGGGTATTCACCAATTTTTTCTTTGGGAATATTGCCAAAAATTTCTTTTAGAATTCCTCAAGCAATTTCATTTACGATTTCTCAAGGAGTGCCTTCTGGGATTCCTCATAGATTTTCTGGGATTCCATTATTCCTTCGAAATTTGCCATTACATTTTTGTTTTATAATTTTGTGTACTGACCAACTAAACTTGACTAAAATCATTCATTCGGTTTTTAGATTTCAACTTATTCTAATCCTTCACTTTTTTAGGTTTTGTGCAAACAAAAACTCATACAGAGAGATTGCCAATATGTTCAACATGTGTGAAGCTACATATTTCAGATGTTTGGAAAACATTTTGAACTTTTTTTGCGATATCTCTTCAATTGTGATTCGATTCCCAGAGTCGGAGGAAGAAAAACAACAAGTTGCGGCTGGTTTCAAAGGAGTAAGTATGCCGAATGTGTACATTTTTAGCTTTAAAACAGAGAATCCAGTGGTATTTAACTCAAATCATCTCATTTCTCCAATAATGAAATAAAGTCTCTCAGTTTATCACCATTTTTCAAATTTTGACCTAATATATGTGCATCATTGGTACAAATTTGTGCTCGATTGGTTAATCTTTCGTTGAGCTAGAACCGTTCACTTAACCGTTTTTAGATAATTAATTTTTGAACTGTCATATCTCCGAAAGCAGTGGATCGAACTTGATGAAATTTTGAGTACATATTCATTAACAATTTATTAATACTTGAAACGACGTTATAAAATGTATTATTTTCTCACAACAAATAAAACTATACCGGTTCGACCGAAAATGTCAATCCAACATGACTTTTTCCAACGTATTTGAAACATTAATATGTTGTTGATAAACGTTCAAAATTTCATTCAATTCGATTCACTAGTTTCGGAGATATGACAATTCAAAAATTTGTTGTCTAAAAACAGTTTTACGAGAACGCTTCTAGCTTCGCGAAAGATTAACCAATCTAGCTCAAATGTACAAAATTTAACAATGATGCAAAGTCAAAATTTGAGAATTTTTGATAAACTCTATGAAAAGTTACAGCTTGTTGAACTTTATTGTGAGAGTAAAAGTTACCTGTTCCATACATTTTGGCCACCGCTTGTATTCGCAAAAAAAAAACTAAAAAGACCGAGTTTGGCCAACCTTGATTTAGGTGGAGGTAGTGAGCAAAAGTCAAACTCGAACAAAACCGATGTGAGCGCCACGAGTGAGGCGCTAACTAACAACTTTTCAAATTGACCAATAAATCGGTGTTCGATGGAAATGACTAGAGTGTTTACGTCTGTTTGTCTGTTTTATAGTAATAGTTTTTACCGCATTTTTATATTTTTTTATTTTTTGCGCTTTGATTTAATTGGTAAATTATTTTCCATTGCAGATTGCTGGCATTGATAACGTTATTGG